>NC_029779.3:46324961-46325123 GCF_000817695.3 Arachis duranensis
TAGAGGCGGTTACTCATTTGAATGAGTGTTTATCTGCCAGCTAATCTCGCATCCGACCTCTTCTGACCAAGTCGTGGTTGATACCGACTTCTTATGTGAAGGCCGGTACTTAGCTAGGCTCTAATCCTTTAGATTAGGCCTTTTAGTTGGACCTGGGCCTTT
>NC_029779.3:46333371-46342107 GCF_000817695.3 Arachis duranensis
TTCTATGGTGTGGACTTCTTTGCCCTTCCCTCTCAGATTTAGGCTTTCGTTGTAGCACTTCCTTGCCAATTTTTGATCTCCCCTTACCGTTGCTATTCCTCCTAGAGTCGTCTCCCCTCACCGTTGCTATTCCTCCTGGAGTCGGGAATTTCATGCAAAGGTGGGGAGTGGATACCACTGCTCCAAGGCGATTAAGGGTAGTCCTGTCGATTAAGGCATTGTAGGCTGACCCTTCATCGATGACTATGAAGTCTATGCTCAGAGTCCTGTATTTTTCCCCTTTTCCAAAAGTGGTGTGAAGGGGTAAGAATCCTAGTGGTTTTATTGGCGTATCCCCTAATCCATATAGGGTGTCGGGGTAAGCTCTCAACTCTTTTTCATCTAACCCTAGCTTGTCGAAGGCGGGCTTGAAAAGGATGTCCGTCGAGCTTCCTTGGTCTACTAGGGTTCTGTGGAGATGGGCGTTGGCTAATATCACCACGGGATCATCGTGCCCGGGGATTATCCCTTGCCCATCCTCTTTTGTGAATGATATAGTGGGGAGGTCGGGTGTCTCATCCCCGACCTGATAGACTATTTTGAGATGTCTTTTACGAGAAGATTTGGTGATTCCACCTCCCGCAAATCCTCCTGAGATCATGTGGATGTGTCTCTCAGGGGTCTGTGGTGGAGGATCTCTTCTGTCCATATCATCTCGCTTTCTCTTTCCATGGGCGTCCGACCTCTCCATGAGATATCTGTCAAGCCGACCTTCTCTAGCCAGCTTTTCTATCACATTTTTGAGGTCGTAACAGTCGTTGGTGGAGTGACCATATATTTTATGGTACTCGCAATAATCGCTGCGGCTTGCAGTCCAAATTTTTATAATTACAAATGCGGTTAATATATGAGTTTTACTAATAAGTATTACAAAGAGACTAATTAAAATTATCTCTTTGTTTCTGTACAATCTTATATAATACATATTTTTTAAAAAATTTAAATTTTTATTTTCTCAATACAAAAATATTGTTTTACATTAGGACTTTAATTATTATTTTTAAATCATTGTTAACTACATTCTTAAAAGAGTTATGAAATTTGGTTATAAGAAAAAATATAAATAAATATATAGCTGGCAGTTTCCTGTAATAAGGCCCAGCTACAGAAGAACCGAAGAAGATACTGTCGGTGCTAATTTGTTGGTTCCTACGGAATACGGATACTGATTCCATCATAATAATAATTAAGAAAAAATATTCCATCAGAAAAATTTCCCTTCATCGTTGCCGACAAGTTGGATATTTATGCTCGTTTATTTCCTTCTCATTTTCAAATTATTATTTTTCGTCAATTAAGAAATTAATATATTTGAACAATAGTGTTTTCTAAAAAATATTTTTTAATAAATAAAAAAATAGACACCGGAAAACCGTTCATATATTTTATGATAAAAAATATTTTTTCAACTACTTAGTTTAATCCCAAATAAATATTTAATTGTAATTACAACCATTCTATATAAATACCATAAAACCATTCATACTAGAATAGAAATAATCTCATATTCGAATATCTAAACCATTTTAAAGATTGTTTGAAAGAAATTATTTGTCGCTTTATCAGCAAGATTTTCAAAATGTTCAGCGGAATTTTAAAATATGAGCAAAGCCCTTAACGATTTGTATTACCCCTAATTGAAAAATATAATTTTATGGATTCCATATCAAAAGTCAAAACTTAGATTTTTATTTGACTTTTGAAAGAGGAAAGGAACAATTTTCCATTTAATTTTCCCCCCGGCCTGGCTGGACTTTTCTTTTTGAATTTGTTGAAATTTTCAAAGTAAATGATATATATTAGTCTAATAAAATATTATTGAAGTAAAGTATATATAAAATGTATTCTTTTGCACTATCAAGTTATCATATATACTCTTTGTTCGAAGAAAATACCTAAAATCAATGTGGACTTAGACATAAGATTTAAATTTTTTTGGGCTGAAATTTTTTATTTGTTCACTAGAAAGGACAAATCATCCAACATTTTTTCGTGTGAATGATAGTGGAAGATACTTAGAAAAGACTCTTGTTACGGTAGGTAACCGGAGATTAGTGCAAAGGATGGCGTTTGGCGGCCCAAGTGTATGATGGAGGAGATCTCCGGAAAGGTCCGCAACTCGGGAGGCTCCGTCCGGCTTGTGCTCGCGTGTGAATGGGGGGTGGTACCTGCAAAGACACTCCGATGCCTAAGTTAGCAAGAGTGTAAGTAGGTCTTAGAGAGTATTGGACTTAGAGATACCTGAAGGGGTGTCAGGGTATTTATAGAGGCGAGCCAATAACCACCGTTGGTGTAGTGCCATATCTTTAGGGTGGCAACCGTCCCTATTATCTTGGGGAGGTTAAGATATGGCTTTATGAGACGGTTAGAGAGATTTCAGGGGCGGTTACTCATTTGAATGAGTGTTTATCTGCCAGCTAATCTCGCATCCGACCTCTTCTGACCAAGTCGTGGTTGATACCGACTTCTTATGTGAAGGCCGGTACTTAGCTAGGCTCTAATCCTTTAGATTAGGCCTTTTAGTTGGACCTGGGCCTTTATATTGGGCCAGGGTATGAACAATTAGCACGATCATTCTTTTTTGTTTTGATATCATATAGTATAGATCAATTAGTATTATTTAACATATCTAAATATTTATTATAGGATATTACGTCTTTATTATTTCGATTCTCTTAGTACCTATAAATACTCTTCTATATTGTATCATTTTACACAACTTGAATACACACAAACCTTTTAATAAGTACAATTTAATTTAGTTAGAAGTTCATTATTTTATTATTTTATAGTCTTCTATAAAATAATCTTTTTATCACTTTGGATATTTTAATTCTTTTTTCTTTTTTCTTCTTTACATGTAATTTTGTTATGCATTAACTTTGTTTATTTAATGATGAAATATACTCATGTTAATTCTATCATATAATAGTTTGTTTTTCTCCTATGTATTTTGATTTGTATAGTTACTATTGATCTTACTGTTTTCGATCTTGCTGTTTTCATTTTCTTGAATTGTTCTTTATTTTTTTATGACTTGATAATTTAAAAAAAAACAAAAAACAAAAAAAAGATGGTCAAAGACAAAGGTTAAAAGTCTAAAGCAGCAACATCATTTCTCAGCATTATTATTATTAATATAAACTTTATTATTTTTTTTCTAACATTCTTTAATACAAGCTTGGTTTCTTTTTCTTAATTATTATTAATATTTTTATTCTTTTCTTCTCTAGTTATAAATCTCCTTATAATAATTTTTTGATCGGATATTTTTTTGTCTAATAAATTTTTTCTCTATTTTTTGTCAACAATAATTGATATTAGAAAAAAAAGATAAAAGTAAATTTTAAGATTTAAATTTAAATAAGATGTACAAAGGATAACTATTGAATTCATTTGGTCGATTTACTTTGTATTATCGTCATTGAAAATTTCAAATACTATTATAAAATTATAGATATTTTTATTTTATTGTTCTTAAATTATATATTATACCGTGTATTTGAAGAGTTTAATCTTTTTAAAAATAAATATGACATTATATACTTTTTTAGATACAATAAATGAATAATAAGATTAAAGTGAGTAACAAAATTGATTATGGTAGACTAATTATATTATTATTAATTAATTATATTAAAAGATTAAAATTATGATAGATTATCATTATTTTATTATTTTTTATATTTTGATATTAATTCAGATATTTAGCTTCTTTTTATTATTATTTTTTATTCTCTTATTCTATGTGTTTATTCCCATAAATTTTGCTAAATTAAATAAAGCACTGTATGTATATCTTCTTTTTATTCTTCTTTTATATACACGTAAAAATTATTAAATTATTTCTCTTTCATCTAATAATTTTATTTCTCTTCTATTTATATTTCTTTCCTTCAATATTTTATTGGTTCTTATTTTTCTAAATTTTATTTTAATTTATGTATTTGTTCTTACTATACCTAATTTTTTTTATTTATGTGTATACATTCTTATATATGTTATAGAAATATGATTTGATTCCATTAACTTGCCAAATTTTTTTGAAAAATCTAAAGCTAAAGTACAAAAATATATTTATAGATATTTTACTTTAATTTTTTAACTAAATAATATTTTTTGTCATATTTGTTGGAATTCTAAGTTAAATATGAATATTAATTTTTGAAATAGAATAAATATATTTTAAAATTTTTTCATCCAAAAATAATATTCTATCAATGTTAGAATTATTTAGATGGTTAAGTAATAGTGAATATAGAATTATTTAGGATGGATAGAACTAAGTATATTTTTTATTAAAAATACGAATTTAAAAATATTATACTCAATTCTCAATAGTCAACCTCTCATTGAACCATTGTATTATCAAAAGATTTTTGAAAAAATGAAATAGTTTTAGGTGTATAATTTTTGTAAAAATTTAATTAATTTAAGATATTTATTATCGTTGATTAAAAAAGTAAATTGAAATGACAATTTAATATTTCTATACTCTTAAAATATTATTTATTTATTTTTCTAGCATTCTTTATCATCCAATGATCACATTAATATAATTTAATTCATTAAAATTATTTATTATCATTTGATTTAATAAAATTTTTATTTTAGCTGAAAATTTTAGGATTTCTCAACCTCAAGATCATTCATATTAACTCATTAAAAAATATAACTAAGAGCGTGGAAGCGTCTCTTTATTCGAGAGTATGATTGAGATCAGAAAGTTTGGCTCTTGTGGTTCTTTGATCTTCGTCAACTAAAATCTTCTGTATTTTTGATAGAGCTGAATCTTAATTTTACTATGGAAAAAGAGTTACGAATGCGAGTTTGATGTGTTAGAGACCAAAATTCTAAAGTCATTATTTATATTTGAGTGTGACACTCAATAAACTCTAAAACTCAAATAAAATAATATCTATTATTTTAATCTCATTTATCTAAATCAAAAGTAATAATGACTTATTTAATTCAACATTTATGACAATAAATGAGATCACTGTTGTATAAGTCATTTAATGTGAAATTACTTAATTTGCGATTATAATTAATATATTAAAAAATAATAATTTTCTAACAATCTTCTACGTACTTGGGTTATAAATATATATTTTCCTGAGATAACCTCTTATAAATTTTACGCGCAAATCTGAATGTTATTTCTCTTATTACTTTCATAATCTGGTCTATCTCATATATTAGTTATGAAATTACCGAAATTTTTATCACATTAGTGTCACAACAAAACCACGATGATCCCATACTAAAATACTCAACCACATAGATCAAATTTGGATGAGAAAATTCAGAGATTACATGCAAAAATGATCTCATGCATGTCTATTTTTAACTTGAATAAAATTTTATTTTATTCGGTGACAGACTCATATGAAATTGCAACGGCAACGTTCAGGCTCATAGCGAAGGCGACTAAGTGATGAGTCTGTGAAAGAAGAAGAGAAGAATTTAACATATTCACAATGAGAGAGAGAGAGAGAGAGAGAAAGAGAAAGAGAGAGAGAGAGGGGGGAGGAAAATTTACCTAGAGAAAAGGGACTCGACAGGAAAAAGGTGGCGACGGGCTCAACAGCGACGGTAACGGGATGAGCAGAGATGATGACATAAGCTGTGAACAATGACGGACCCAGAAAAATTTAATAATGGGGACAAAAATATAATAAAATTTAGGTATAGATATTTTTTTGCTTCCCACAATACTCAACAAGTTAAGGACAAATCCGTCGTGAATTTGAATTTCATTTAAAAATCTACAATTGGCTGGGAACGATTTGCTATACATACGAGACAGAATTCGAACCCTCAATACTTACTTAAGCGAATGACTAAGTTGATCACTTGGCCAATCTAAATTGGTTTAGATATATTCAAAATTTAAAATTAGAACTATCTAATACATATTGATAAGAACTAGAAATATACACACAATCATTATTATAATATTTAAAATAATAAAAATATAATTTCATACACATAGTATAATATTTAAAATAACAAAAAAATATTTATAAGGACTTTTTTATTTTTAACATGATTAAATATTATTTTTTATATATATTTTTAAATTAGAAAACTAATTTTTAATTTATTTATTAATTAATTAACTAATATAATATAATTAATTATCACTTTTTTTAGTGTATTTATTTATTTTTCATACTAAATCAAATTTAACAATATAATTATTATGTGTTAAGTTTAACAAAATATTTTTTAACATAAAATACAAAAGAACTATTTATATTTTATTTTGAGACAAATATAATATAATAAGTGGTATATAAGTATATAAGTATTAATTTTTTTAAAAAAAAATTGCGGGGCAAATGCCCCCTCTATATTAAACGTGGGTCCGTCCCTTGTGAAGAAAGATGGGAGTTGTGAATAGGTAGGCGGCGATGGACTCAGCAACAACATGACGCGTCTATGCGGTTTTTTTGTGAAGAAGTCGAAAAGAAGAAAATTTTGGGTGAGGATGACTGAGTTTATCTTGCATGGATATATAGTATAGACTGAAGTTATGAATTATCTGTGATGTGAGGCAAATCCTAATTCCTACAAAGTGTTTATATGTATATATTCAGGGCGGATACACCCTAAACTCGACCATATACCATGTCTTGAGCAAAATCTGTCTCAACTTGGGTCAAGTTATTACCCTTTCCATCCGGGTATGAAAGGGTCGGGTACCTGCGTATTCGGAAACTCCTGCTAAGTCTAACGACGTATTGATATTCCATTTATTAAGAGTTTAACGCTAGCCAATGCATTGCTATATACACAAGACGAGATTCTAATTCCTAATAGTTGTTTAAGTGGACGAGTGAGATAATCACTTAACAAATTCAAATTAATTAAAACAAATACTAATTATTTTAATATTTTAATATTAAAAATTTTGAGATTTGATTTTAATTATAATTTTATAAAATATTTATAATAATAATTATTATATATATTATTAATTTTTTAATAAAATTTTTAATATAATTTTATATATTATCCCGTACAAGGTACAGGAACATACACTAGTTTATAGAAAAAATAGTAGTTTATTTTTAATGTTTGGGTTAAGTTTTAAAAATATCTCTTATTCCAAAATTTACTTAAAATAGATGATTTAGACCTAAATGTAAAGTCCATATACCTACCAGTAGTAGTATCGACGTCTCCTCTAATAAAATAAAGCTGTCCAAAATCTTTTAGTGAATGAACTTTGATATTTAAGTTAAGAAAAATTTAGACAAATTTTTAGTAAATTGAGATTGAAAAAATACTTGAATTATGAAAAAGTATTTATATAGCAAGAATAATAGTTTAATCATTTTTTTTTTGGTATTGAAATAGGGTTATGAAAATCCAAGTAACAAAGAACTAAATACAAATTAAACGGAGTAAAGTAGTCCTTGTTTCATCATCACTTAGGATACTAACTTTTGAAGGAGGTAAATCTCAAAATACAAAATCATCATCTAAATTTAAAGTCTTAAACTCTTTTTTGCTAGACAATCAACAAATCTATTGCATTATCTATAAATTTGTACAAAAAGTAAACTCCAATCCTTTCTTTTCCACTCATTCACTTTTCTAAATACAATATTTGGATGGGAGGCCAATTTCTTTCCTCCGTTGAGTCTTTGAACCACCACCGCAGCATCTATTTCCACTACCACTTTTCTGAAACCCATCGTCCATGCAAATTCTAATCCCTTAACCACTCCCCATAGTTCTGTTGTGAATGTCGTCGCTTCTCTAGTTCGATGTGAAAAATCAGTAATCCACTGTCCTTCATTATTCCTCAGAAGATTGCCACATCCACTTTTGCCTGGGTTCATCTGTACAGTCCTATCTGAATTTAGGCTTCACCCATTCCTCTGGAGGCAGCTTTCAATTGACATGTTTCTCTATTTTTCTTCCTTGGCGGCTGACCTGGTAAGACCTCTTCATAGCTTTTTTAATTTCAGTCACTTGTTTGATGATTTTTGTTTGTGGGTTGGGTGGTCTCTTGTAGTTTTACTCGTAAATTTTTCTATTGCGTCAAAATCATAGTCTTCAAATAATTAGAATGAAGATGTCCCTCCACTCAAAATTCTGATTATTATCTATTTGTTGCCTGAAATTAACTTCCATCCAAAATTTTCAATTGAGATTGGTGAGCCCATTCTCCATGTAGGTGGGACAAATGGGAGAAGGTCCTCCTTAGACCTTTCTTTTTTAGGTTGAGTTTATTCACTTTAGGCTTGACTTTATTGTTGAGTTGGCGTATAAATATCTCTAATGCTAATAAATTTGGATTAGTCGATTGATTAGCTCATTCGTCTGCTTAAACAAGTGTCAGAAATTCGAATCTTGTTTTGTATCTGCAGCAACCTATTGGCCAGCGATAAATCCTTAGATGGAGTTCAAATCCACGACGAATTAGTCCTTAGAAAATACCGTGAGCAACTAAAAAAAATCTCTAATGCCTAAATCGTCATATTTAAGTTTATAATGTTTTAAAATTATTTTAATATTGTTCCATCGTCAGTGACCTCATTAATAAAATTGATGGTAGAATAATATTGAGATAATTTTAAAATGTTAGGAATATAAAGATATAATTTATACATTATTATATATGTATTAAAAGACAAAAAATTACTTTATATTATATGTACCAGTTTTTTTCTATTCAGATTT
>NC_029779.3:46342191-46400820 GCF_000817695.3 Arachis duranensis
ATTATTTAAATTAAACTTAAAAAAATTGATATATTAAAGATAAAAAATATAATTTATTTTCATTTTACTTAAATTGATAATGCAATTTATTTCATTAAAATTCACTCTTATTTTTTTTGAAGGAAAAAACTGAACACAACAAGGTGGAGCATATAAAATAATAAAGAACAAACAACCCCACATTGCCATCAACAACTATAGGATTTACTACCACTCCACTCATCGAAGAACAAGAAGAATCTATTAATAATATCCACCATACGTGAGCAAGAAGAATCTATTAAAATTCACTCATATTTTATTTTACTTTATTTGATAATTCTCTCAAATGTAATGAATTTGTTCTTAATATTTTTATTTTATTTAAGTTTTTAATATTTTAAAATCGTCTCAATATTATCCTACCGTCAATTATATTAACATTTGACGATTTTAAAACACCAAAAACTTAAATAAAAGAATATAAACGTTAAAACAATTTTTAGATTAATCCAAATATTAGGAATAAAATCAATACTTTACCTTTTATAATTTGTTCGTATCTTATTTATTATTTTGTTAAACTCCATAGATAAATTAAGATTTTCAATACTTTATTTTGGCTGTTCTATCTCGAATAAACGAAAGCAGGTTTAATTAATGGACATTAACACCACACTCTTCAGTACTCCTCAGTCCTCACATTAGCAGTGTAGTTGCTTCCCTACCAAGCTTATTTGTGACTATTCAGTAACTCTCTTCTCTCTCTCTATTTTTTTTCCTTTTTTATAATTGTTTCCATCGTTTTTATTTGGGCGCCAAAAGAACCTGCACGTTTTGATTTTTGGCTCTCAAATTTCTCGATCTCACTTTCTACCACTATCATTTCGCTATATAAATACGTAAATCATTTTATCTTTTTAAATTGCAGCGAAGCAAGTTACTCTCAATCTCACACTCATCGAAGAGAAGAGGAACCATGTCTTCAAAGGGCAAGAGGAAGGAGGAGCATGACAACGCTTCTGATGGCGACTCTGAAGGCCATGCACCGCCCAAGAAAACCTCCAAAACCGCCACCACCACCAACGCCGATTCTGAGGACCCCGACTCAATCGTTGTCTGCGAGGTGAATTACACTCACTCACCATTCATTTCTTAACTTCTCACCTCGCATAGCACAACGCAAACCCCTTCGTCTACTTTGCTAGGGTTTTTCCTTTTATTTTTTGCTTCATTTTTTTAAATTTCTATAATAATAATAATAATCTGCTGATTATTTCTATTTTCTCTGGAAATGATGAAATTAATTTTAGATTTCGAAGAACAGGAGGGTTTCGGTGAGGAACTGGCAGGGGAGAATTGTCGTCGACATTCGTGAGTTTTACGTCAAAGATGGCAAGCAACTCCCTGGAAAGAAAGGTTATGCTTCCTTCACGGTTTTTCAATTGTTTCAGCATCTCTTACTCTCTATTTTATTTATTTATAAGTTAATAATAATTAGTGTGGTTTTCTTTTGTTCAAGTTCATGTATGATTTCATGATTCCATTGTATTTTAGGGTTCAGTTGTTACTAGACAGTGGTTGGCTCTTGTAATGAATTGGGGAATGGTGAGACTAATTCATTTTAGTGGGTAGGTTGAATTAGTCCGTGGATGGGCTTTTGTTTATGGTTTAGTGTTTTGGGTTTAGTTTTTTTGTTTTTTTTTCTTAATGACTTTCTCTTTGTAAGTTAAATGCTGTGAATTTAGTTGTTTGCTGATAATTGCGTTTCCTGCTCTTGAATGTATAATATGTGTCACTGTCATTATCACTGCAAGGGTTCTGCATCTAGAATTCATGTGCTCTGTTTCTGGATTACCTTCTTTTTGGTCCCTACAGGTGTTATTAATTTGTAGTGCACTGACATGATATGCCATGTGTTGATGATCTTTGGTAACTTGAATGCATTGATTGGTAAACGTTAAAAGTTACAATTTACACTATAATTTTTGAATAGCTTCTACTGCAATTTTGGTGAATAATTCATACTGAAGTTTACTTTTGAATTGTTGAATTTTGATTTCTTAGTGTGTGCTGTATATATATACCTTGGAGATTCTTTTAGAATGTTGTTAGTTTGAACTGTATGAAGTTGAGTAACTGTAGTTTCTGTTTGGTAAAACTCAATGAAGTTGAACACCTATAGTTTGTGTTTGGCTTGTGAGAATTTTCTGTGTTTTCATTTTCATAGCTTTCTAATTTTAGGATTATCTGAAATAAAAAGTAAAAACAATACATGAAAATTCTAAAAATAAATAAGATTGAAAATGACAACATAAGCTTTAGCTTGTTTTGTATTTTTGCTTTTGCTGAGTAATTTGGTTGCTGATAGAGTTCAATGTCATTACTGATCTATTTAGTCAACACTTGGTTGTGGTAGTTTTGTTTGATACAGTGATTTATAGAATGAGCTACATTAACATTTTTCATACTTGTCTTCAGGTATCTCGTTGACCATGGATCAGGTATATGTTAAAACTATGTTCATTAATTTATTTGTTTGTTTTACTTATCTCTCCGTTGTTATTCAACCAATAACTTTCATTTTTGTTGTGTGCAGTGGAATGTGCTTCGTAACCACGTTGAAGAAATTGACAAGGCAGTTACTGAGAATTCCTGAAGAAATGTAGTAGCTTTGTTGTAGGCCTCATGTTTTTGTTTTTGGCAATTAGCGGCACAGATAGCCCCTGCATAACTTGATGCATGTAAAGTGATTTACCATCTTCTACATACTAATATGCTAGTTAGTAGTAATCAGTTAACTGCACTTGTGTTGTTCAGATAATCTGTTGGTGCAATTTTCTCATGGCCCTCTCTTTGCTAATCACTTTTTACTTTTTATGGCTTAAACATCTAGTTTATACTTTTCTTTCCTATTTTAAATTTTTAAAATTTCATGATTTTTCTGGAAGAGAAAAATGAATTTTTTTTGGCAAAATTTTATAGACAAACTAATTCAAATAAAAATAAAAGAATGAAAATTTGAAGCTAAACAAATCTCTATCATGTGCCAATTTGCGTGTAGCTTATTTGTAGTCTTAAAAAAAATGGCCAGAAAGGGTATTATATGCTAAATTACATCTCACATAAAAATCCATGAATGGGTACATGAGTGTCGATTACATCAGTCCTTAACTCGGTCTGTGCCATTACAATACATATTACAAGAATCATAGGATAAAACCCAGGTAGCCAAATTTATCTGAGCATCCTGTGACAATGTAGTAACTAAATCAATAACTTAACATTATTACTTCTGTAAACTTGGCACAACAAACTGCTACGACCAATCTATTGTACATTATCCAAATTACAAGTATTGCAGCATTGTTGAATTCAACAATACACCTGGATACGTCTTGTTGTCTTCTATAACTGCACGGCAGGTACTGTTATGGATCCGGTGTTAAGTACTCTTGGAAGAATCTGCAACAAAGTAATGACTCTTTGAGATCTGGGGGGTTGAAGAAACATGCAGCATTCAGAATTGCCAGTTAATATGAACTCAAGGCATACCTCACCCAAGCGTGCATTGATTTTCAAGGGTACAAAATCATCAGCACGTGTCTCCCCGATATTTACAATTGCAGTGGCAGCACCAGCTTCATGAGCTGCCCTGTGAAAGTTTTAAGATATGCATGTCAGATACCACTGACCAAATAGAAAGACGACCTATTGATTGTAAATCATCTCATATATTTTATTCAGATTTCCATGCATTAATGGTACACAGCACACTAGCGCTTTGTGGAATGCATGTGAATGAATTCCTATCCTACTCAATTATCTAATTCAAAATACTGGTCTATATTCTATAGATTTGTTCATTCATATGTAAAGCAGCATTATTAAGTCTCGGAAGCAGCATCATCAAAGTTGATTTATTTTGCATGTCAATAATAATACTTTAATAAAGTAGATGGAACTTGTCAGAAAATTATATTGTGTATTAATCTTGAGCAATGTTGATGGGAATCTGATAGGACCCCTGTAAAGAGGACACTGCCCTAGATGATGAAGGATTTTGCTGTCGCATTGGACTCTATCAACTGTTTGTGGGAGGACCTACACATTTTGAAATCTACCTGACAAGTCGAAAAGCAGAGAAGGTCATCAGAGAGGATCCTAGCACAAGCAAAGCATCACATCTTTTAGATGCTTCCATTGCCATATCAGCTCTGTCCTTGGGAACATTATCACCAAAGAAGACAACCTGCATAAATCATCCCACATGTGATTTACGCAGGTAGTTTACACATGGCGGAACAAAATTAGACACCAATCAAAATGATCAGGTAAAAACAAAGCACATGGCTGAACAATTATGAATTTACTTTTCATGGAATAACTTTGTTCATTGGTTATCTGTTGCCCCATCAGATAGTAAATATTATAAGGGGAGGAAAAATTCATTGGTTATGCTTCAATTCTATGGTCTGCAATTATCATCGGCTACGGCAATAGAGAATAACTTTATACATACCAGCACGAACATATCTGCAACTTGACATGAGTAACAGAAAAACATTTCAACTAAAAGAAGCAAGGTGGCCTACCTCAGGTTTGAGGACTCCATTGCACTTCTGACAGGTTGGAAGGACAAAATCTTCCTCCCAAAACTTTTCATCAATCTCAATATCACCATCAGGTCTTTGTTTCATGCCAAAGCTCTTGTCTGACCCAGGGTCTCCGTGGTCCAAATTTTCAATTGCTTCTGCCCACTGTTGTATAACATCAATTTCACAAAAAAAAAAAAGATTCATTACGAAATGGAATATCAGAACAGATATCACTTCATTAGGCACGCAAGATAATGATATAAATGGTTGAAACATATGAACATAATTGTAAAGATAACTCAAGGACTGCCTTCATCATCATTTATAATAATAATAATAATAATAATAATAATAATATAAGTGATTTTTTAATATTTATTGTTCAGACGAGACAAATTTCTTCAGAATCTAAGTTGATAATACTAACCTTTGGATTAAGCTCCTTCAGTTGATCCTGAAACAAGCTTCGGGAAAAGGAATGCCCACAATCTATACAAATTACAGTGTATACAGTACCATGCAACTCTAATGGATTGCTACCGGCGCGATGATGAAGCCTGAAAGACAAGAAGAATCAAAATTCAGTGCTAGGCTTGCTATTAATATCTTACTTTTCCAATCAATCGTATCCAAGGCTAGATTAATGGAAACCTATCAACATTTTGGGTAATCATAAAATCAATGCGGCCAGCCTTCTCCAATGTTGCCAAAGCACGATGGGCAGCACTAGGTTGTGCTGCAGTAAATCGCCTCCACCCAGCATAGCTCCTTGCCCAATATCGCCTCCGGGCTCGACTTGAACGGAGAAACTCCTGTTTAAATGTCAAAAGAAAGGAGGAATAAAAAGCAGAGACTAAGATTAAATGATGCAGTTAATAATGAAATTCCTGAATACTCATTACTAACGTTGGCACAAAGATCTAGCTGTGCTTCAAAACTTCTTCGGTCATTGCCATAAACCTTAAGTTAAAAGTGCACATTGTATAGACATATTGATTTATGAAAAATTGAATCTTTTAATTCAATTATAGAAAGATAGAATTCTAGGTCCCCTATAATGGCTTGCTTGGCTTTAATGAAGCTGAGTTATAAATATTCTGTTCTATACTTCTAGTGGGTATTGACTCAATAACTCAAAATAGCTTTTCTTCTCATTTGAGGAACTCAACCATATATATGATAGATATTGTGGGCAATTTTTCTCTGGACTATAATCTACTGTGTCAGAAGGTGATAAATACCTTGAATTTCCAAGTCATTAAAGTGCAACTGATAACCTGATATCTAAAAGGTATTTACGTTCCCTATCCTTAACTTTTGTTACTGTTGGCCACATTTTCCTATCATATTTAGGCACTAGCTAAGCTGAATATAGGAAGCGAATCTGGTGAACATGCCTTTAGATCACCTGATGAGTTATTGGTCGGAAACCGGTACTATAAGCTCCATTGGGGCTGCAATTAATAAGGTATTGTCAGTGAAAGAGAACCAAGAAGAACAACAAGCCTTGTCAAACTAAGTAATCTGAGTTTTATGGACCAATCTCCAATTGTAAAAATGGTCAAAGTTTCGATATCATTGAACAAAAAGATTGGTAAGTTTCAATTCAGATTGTAATGACATCCGTTACAGCTTCCCAATAAACATGCTGATTAACCTCACAATATCAGTAAGTTGTGGGCAAAAGAACCAGAACCTTCGATAGTCAGGGATCCCACACTCTGTGCTAATTCCAGCTCCAGTCAACACCATGAGCTTGGTACTGTATGTTAGAATCACAATGTAGTTAGCGAACTGTTAAACAATGTAGAATATAAATGATAATTTGTGTTCTATCTCTATCTCAACATGGACCAGTAAAATCTTGAAACTGACAATAGAGTAATAACCTTTGGTCAAAAAATTGATACAAAAGGTTAACATCTTTGATACTGGGAGGGTCTGCATCAGGAACTGCTTTCTTATCCCTGAAGCTATTGTTAGATGGGGGTTTAACATCATTTCCTGGCGAGGTACCGGGGATAGAGATACGGCATGTGGTATGTACGAATTTCACACAGCCCTTAAATGATATCAATCTTCCACCTCTTCTTGTTAAGTGCCAATTTCCAAGTCTTGGTTGAAAGAAATCTATGACCATGAAAACAAAAAATCAAGAACATGATACAAAATACGAAATACAGTATAAGAACTGCTAGAGAAATGTTTTTTTAATCATTTAGAGCAGGGTGACACACATCTCTCTCTTATTGGATAGAATATGGGACCCATGTTTGGTCAGCCCCATGCTCCATCTAATGTTAAAGGAGTCTTGAGTTAGCTCAGTACACAAGGCAAGAGCGAGTCAAAATAACACATATCAAAACTGCAATTGTAAGTTTCTCAACAGTTAAGCATAAGAAGCTTGTAAATAGAAAAAGAAACATAGTTCATACTTGCCTGTCATAACAGTCCCTAGGAAGCTCCTTGCGATCCTAAGAGACTGCATGTTAAAAGAAAACCACATTTAACAAGTAATTCAGTAATAATGCAGAAGAAGCAGTAAGGCAACTGAAAGATATCACATTACTTGAATTCTTAGGCAGTGTTTGATTTGAGATACAAGATATATAAATACAGGGATAGAAATACAAAGACGATCGTTGTGACTTGTTTGGAAAGGAAAATAGCGATTGCCTACTCAAAAACAGAATTCTTGTGTTTTCTGTCACCATCGCACACACTATTACCAAACAGACACAAAGGAGTAAAAACTCAATTTGGTTCTTCAAATTTGACATAGGATATAATTTATTCTCTCAAAATTACTTTAACCCAAAATGTTCCTCTAAAGTTAATTCTTTGACTCAATTTAGTCTCTTAATTTCAATTGACCCAAATGGTCTTCCAATTTGATTTTGTGACCTTATTTGGTCCCTCAATCCCTCATCCATGCTATCATCATCATGGCATTTACGAAATAGAGATCGAGAGACCAAATTGAGCTGCAACAAGATTGAGGAACCAAATTGAGTGACAAAATTATATTTGGAATACCATTTTAAGTTCACTACCTACGATATATTCCGTTTCTGAACAAAGGGCTTGTTTGGGTGAGCTTCTAAGAAAAGATCTTTTTTCGAGTTATCTTTTTTTAAAAGATCTTATAGAGAAGTAAAAGTAATTTTATGTTTGGATATCTCATGTAAAAAGGTATTTTTATCTATCAATTATGTTTGGGTATAACAATATAAAAGTACTTTTTTATTTATTTATTACATGAAAAACATCTTTTTTTTAAGGAAAAAAGATCTTTTAAAAAAAGATGTAAATTACAGCTTCTCAAAAAAGATCTTTTTTTGATTTTACTAGTGCTTTTACTTTTACTACTAGAAATTTGCCAAACAGGTTAAAAAATAAAAAAAGATCTTTTTTCATTGAAAAAAGATCTTTTTTTTAACAAAATAATGGCGCCCAAACATGCACAAAGAAGTGTATTTTTAACAGTTTGAACTTGGAAGTGAATTGACGTTATACTAGTACTAACCAATTAAATGGAGCTGAAAAGAGAAAAATTTGAGAATTGAGATAAATAGGAAGTTCACAGTCGAGAATTTTCATGAACTAAAAATTACAAGTTTAAGAATTAAATGCCGAACACAATAAAGAAGTTGGTGATAGGAGAACTGACCGACGGAGAAAGAGAGGATGGTGAGTGAGAATGGAAAGAGAGAGACATGGCGATGGATGAATGATGAATGGAGAATGAGAATCGCGTTCCGAGCATTGTTGATTTGTTGCTAATAACTGCCATCGCCTGCCTCACCCACCTCTCCACGTTGCTGTCTTCTTCGCCGCCCAAACTCTTCTTTTCGTTATTACATTTTTTTTTTTTTGGGTGCTCTCAATTTTGGTGAACATACATTAGGGGGTAGTACCGTAGAACCATAACATTTTGGTAACCTTTGGAAAATAGACTGAAATTGATTGACAAAACCAAAGAGATAGAGATTAAAATAAATTTTAATATTACGTACATGTTTAGATAAAATCAAAGAGATAGAGATTAAAATAAATTTTAATATTACGTACATGTTTAGATGTTATTATTTTGTTAAAAAAGTTTTTTTTAAAAAAATATTTTTTTAAAAAAAAAATATTTTTTATGTAATAAATAAATAAAAAAGTATTTTTATATTGTTATGGCCAAATATAATTGATAGATAAAAAGTATTTTTACATAAGATATCTAAACATAAAATTACTTTTAGTTCTCTATAAGATCTTTTAAAAAAAAATAACTCAAAAAAATATATTTTCTTAAAAACTCACCCAAACAAGCCCTATATTTATTATAAAGTAAAATATAGAATTTACTTCTACTTAATAGATACTAAAATTGGGTTTATTCTATTTAATAAAAGTGAAGTGTCGATTGCTCGTTAACTTATTTTTTCGCCAAAATAAATGTACTATTTTCTCTTCTAAGTTTATTTTATAAAAAATATATTTATTATAATTATACTATAATTAGCATTTAAGTAATAATACATAATTATACTAATTTAAGAAAATATCTTTATTATAAGTATATAAAATCAATATTTAATGCATTATTAAACTAATTATTACTCGAAAATATTTTTAATTATTTTAATTATATTGATTTTAATTATATTGTTCTTATTCATTATCCAATAATTTTATTAATGACAAGTTGTTACCTTAATGGTGATTCATTTATGTTAATAATAATAATAATAATAATATGGTATGATAATGATATGAAGTTGGCCCTGGTTACTTTATTTATGATAAAAAACAATGATTCTAATCATAATATGATATGATAAAATAGGTATGTCTAAAATGAGCACAACAATTATGTGCTTATTGGATGTACCATGTTTATATGGTCATAAGCCATAACAATTATGTGCTTATTGGATGTACCATGTTTATATGATCATAAGCCATTAAATTTTATTAGATAAAAATCAAAAGCTAATATAAAAGAAGAGCATTAATCGACTCTAATAAATACAGAATATCCTAATACATAAATAAATACTTTAAATGGTAATATTTTAATACACAATACTTTAAATGGCAACAAATTTTTTTATTGTTAAATAATTAAATATAAAATATATAAATACAAAATATATGAGTATTTTTTATTCATTAAGATTAATTATTATGTAAAAATATTTTATAATATTAAAAACTTATATTAAAAAGATATTTTAATCTATAACATAAAAACATAAAATAATTAAAATTTTATTTTATATTACTTGACAAATAATTAAATTATTATATTCAAACTTTATTAATTAACTAATTTTATTAAAAATATTATTATATTATATAATTTTTCATTAAAATATTTTAAAATATAATTTATTTAAAATATTATATATAATACATACAAATATTAACTTGTGACCGAACGAGCTATACCTCGGAGATCACTTTTAAACCAGAATATTTGGCGCCCACTGTGGGGCTTGAAATTTTCTAACCCCACAATTCTTTATCCTTTGTACCTCTTAATTTTTTTGCAGGTCACGACGTATGACGGACGAAAACAGCCACGCTCCTTTAAACCCTAGCCATGCCGAGTTGCTGGCCATCAATGAGACCCTCTAAGCCGAAAATCAGAGAATGACCGAACTTTTACGCCAAAGACAACACAGTCATAGCAAAAGAGGGGAGTACAAGAACGCTGAAGACAAAGATAACAATGATGAACACACATCGAAGGCAACAACTCAAATTGAGATCGAAGAACTCCAAGCACTCCGAAAGACAGACATGCCCGTCTCAAACAGGGAAGACGAAAAGCGGAACAAACACCCGATGGTATCTGAGCCAGAACCCGGATCGATGTGCCAACGAGGGCGCTGGACACTCTTAGGAGGTGGATTGCAAGGTTCCACATCAGTTGGGAGGGGAACAAAGCATGCCTTATAAGGGTGTGGATACCTCTCCCTAGTATGACGCGTTTTGACGAGTGAGTGTGGAGGTTTCGGCTATCATCCCTATCGTCAAAGACAAAACAGTGAGGCCTTGTGCGCCAAAGCAAAGTAGTGGAATCACCAATACTCAGCTTGGTTAGAACTTTAGCAAGAGCTTGTTATGAAACTGCTTTAATAAAAATATTAGTCAGCTTCTCACAAATGGAAGCTTAATAATATCATTCTCAATTTTTTCTTTGATAGAGTGTCGATCCACCACAACATGTTTTGTTCTATCATGTTGTACGGATTACTTGAAATGCTGAATTGCGACTTTGTTGTTACATTTCAACTGGCTTGGCAATTGTGGTGGAAACTCGATCTCAGTCATCAATTTTCTTATTCACAATACTTCAGTTATGCCTTTAACGATCCCTCGAAATTCTGTCTCTGCGCTTGAAATAGCTACAACTCTCTGCTTCTTCTTTTTCCAAGTTACCAGGTTGCCTCCAACAAGTGTAAAGTAACCAGCTGTTGATCTTTATTATTTGGGTTGTCCGCCCAACGTGTATGCCTCCATCTTCAAATAGTCATTCCTTTTGAAAATGATTCTACTTCCTAGAGCTCCCTTCAAATACACTCGGATACAATTCCATATTTTCTCTAATACACTATGATATGTAGGGCCCAGCCCCTATTTCCCATAATAATTTTCAATATTTTGTGGATGATTTCTCGATGCTTTGGGATTATTTTTACACCAATTTGGGTAACCCACAATCTTAGAGCAGTTTTCTTTGGTGTTTCTTCTTTCGTCTTCCACCTTTTTTCATCAGAGTTGTCCATAATGGATAATTATATCTGTTTAATTTGAAACCAATTGACAAATTATCAGAATTGGTTTGTGATGATTGCATGACAAAACTATTGCGTAGCATATTTGCAATTTGTAAGAATTTTGAGTCCTTATAACTTAACTTTACTCTAATACCATATTACCATGGTACAAAGAGTTTAGGAAAAAAACGAAGAATTATTTTAAAAAGTATTATTTTTATTATTCATATTTTTTCACCCATGATTACAAGGTTCTTACTAATATATAGACTAAAAATACGCTCGTTATAAAATAATATCCTAATAAATTACATTGATTTTTTTCTAATCTTCTTTGATATTTTCCTGATTTTGTCCCTAATTTATGAAGATTACACATAATTTTTTTTCTTTCAAATGAATTTATTCTAATTATATTACAATTAGTTCATGAATAATGTATAATTATATTATTTAAAAAATATATTTATTATAATTATATCAAATAAATATTCAATACATTATTAAATTAATTATCAATTATCAATATTTTTATTCATTCTAAATATATTAATTGATATAGTTCTAATTATAAAAGTATGTAAAGCCTTTAGAGATATGCCCGGCTCCAATGCAACTTTCCACTTCTAAAATTGTTTCTGTGTATAGGTTAGCGTGAGAGTAGTAGGGTTTTGTAGCTCATTTATGTCTATCTATATTCACATGATGTTTGATGAAATGCCCCAAAGACTTTTCTTGTGTATATAAATGGTCGTTAACTCTTCAAAAATACATTTTATTTCATTCCAAGCTAATTCATTAAGAGATGGCCATGACCCGTGAATCTTGCGCTTGTGTTTGGCCTCATAGGTATCACTCTTCTTTAATTAGCTTCTTAATTAATTTCTCCATTTCATGCATGCGTGCCCTAATTTGTGTTTTTAATATATATAGGCAGTGTGATTTCCATTTCGGTGTTCCTTGCTCCAATATAAACAATGATAATCCTTCTTTCTTTCTTGCTTTTGATTTACAAGTATTAAACCTTGCTCCAATATAAGCAATGATAATCCTTCTGTTTATACCCTGGCCCAATAACAAAGGTCCAGATCAAGCAAAAGACCTAATCCAAGGGGTTGGGCCTCACCAGTACCAATCTTCATCCTATGAAGTCGGTACTCCCCACGATCTGTTCTAAAGAAGTCGGGCACAAAATTAGCTGGCGGATAAACACTCATTCAAATGAGTAACTGCCCCTAGAATCTCTCTAGCCACTTTTTATAATTATAACATTAATAAAAATGATGATAATAATACTAATAATATTATTCGAGCCTTTTAGTTGTATACAAAAATCCTATAGTAACAAAGGAAACGATTCATCTTTTTTATTGTAAACAAAAATCCTATAAATTTTTGGTGTCTAACTACTACAGTCCATTTCATAACCACAATTATTGACCTTAAAATCTCCAAAAAGTCCCGGCGGTAAACCAAAAATCGTTACCGTACTTAACGGACTAAGCCTTCACCAACTTAATCTAACAACCCAGATGTCTAAAGTTTATTGGATGGTCAACCAAAAGTCAACCTTAGTCATCCTTAGTCACCAAATATAAATCCACTACAGAACTCACCATTAATTAATACTTATGTATGTGTACTCTAACCGACCTTTTACCTAATATATAAGAAGAAAACGATGGCATGTATTATGCGTTTCTCGTCTTTATCACTTTTCTCTGCAATCATGATGAGTAATTATTAGAAACTCACTCACTATATAACTATTTTGGTTATTACTTATTAGTAGTTATTACATACCATGATGAAAAGAGGCATTGCGAAAAACCGAAAACACTAATGTTAAAAACGAGGTAAATCTATCCAATGATAGCAAGACGCTTGGCTCTCTTAAATAAGTACAGAGTTGCCAACAACATAGTTCCAAACCCAATATTCAGCAACACGAGAAGCTTGATCGTTGAAAACTGTATAACAATAATTTATTTAATTACAGAATAATCATAAATCAAAGAAAGTAAAGAAAGGTAGCTAAAATGAAAAAAAGTACACGTACCCTAGCCTTCTTTGGGGCATAAAATAGGAAGATAGCAAGGTAAGCAGTTTCTACAATAATTCCAAAGTTGTTAACGGTGATATGAAGAAGAGCAGCATCTTTCTTAACCAATGCATAGTAAATCCAAAGCATTGCACTGAATAGTGCAACCACATATGGAATACAATAACACATGTACTATCATTCTTAATTTTTTCATTAGACATGTTTAGTACGAAAAAATACATTATATATGAAAAAATACATTATATATTGCATTATATATTAATTGCACGAAAAATGTTCAATATGAAAATAAAAAATACATTATATATGGATATAACATCATGTGAACTATTAATTAAATTAAATTAATATACACAATTTATAATTTTGTATAGTATTTTTTATATACTCATTTTATTATATTATTTTTTGATAATTTAATGGTTGTATTTACTCCAACTTATTCTTTTCGTCTAATATTCCAGTGCGATTGTCTTTTGCCGCAATCGTTTACAATGCATCATATCCATGAAATACCTCATCGAGTTGTATTCACTGATTCGAGTTCTAATTACATGGATGTAAGCATCCAAAAATGAGGCAGTAAACTCTATCTTACCGAAGGATGGTTGGATCTACTCACATGTTATGACCAATCTAATATAATGTGGGTAAAATTAGTTTTCTTGGGAGGAGCTCGATTTTTTATTGAGGAATTATTTTCACAGAGTTTTGTAGGCCAAGTTCAAGTTCCATCCCCTCCATGCTTTCTACGTCTACCCGGAGATCTTTGAAGTGAAGCACATAATGAGATTGAATTCCCTCAATTTAAGTTTAGTTTTTCTAAATTCGTGTCAAACTCTGATATGCAATTTCAACGATTGGTAATATATTTAAATTTTCTTATTTTAAGTTTTTCGTTATTAAAATAATTTTATAACATATTGTGATTTTTTTTCAAAAATTACCGACCTTTTTTTGCATCAATGCATTGTCATTGAAGGAAATAAGGTTCAGTTTAGTTTCTCGGTGTGGCAATTCTATACCTTGTCGTATTGCATGGATAGCGAATAATGAAGCTTATTTAACAAGATGATGGTCTGAATTTACACGAATTCTAAATGTCCAAACTTATGATGTTTCAGTTGGTTGTCGTTATGAGAATGACTATAATCTATACATGTCTAAGGACTAAAATAAATTAAATATTATTTAAGAAATTTAGTTCTAATATTGGTATTTAATTAAATTCATTTTACGTTAATTTAAATTTAAATTGTTGCCTCAATTTATATATTACGACTATTTTTATTGGATATGTTATTTTTAAATATTTTTTTTGTGAATGAAATAGATTAAACAAAGAAAATCAAAACAAACAAAATAAGGAACTGCTTAAATAGAAGGACAGTCCCGTTTAAGACTACTCTTAAACTCCTCCCAAGGTGAAAGAAGCTCCACATGCGAAAGTTGTAACTTCATCGCCATCTTTGCCATAGTATCTACCACCGTGTTTGCATCTCACATAATCAAACGAAAGTCAACGCGCCAATTCCAATGCATGATATCTCTTATTTTAAGCACCAATGGATCAATAAATCCAAAACCATCTTGAGTAACAAGATTAAATGCTTCCACACAATTCGTCTCGCAAATAACATCTCGTTGACCCATATCCCAAGCTAAGAGATATCCTCTCCATAGCAAACAATTCTCCTTAAAGAATACTATTACTCTCAATCATTCCCAAATACCCCCTTTGCCAGCTCCCATTACAATATCTAATAACACAAGCAAAACCAACACTATCACACGAACCAAAATAACTAGCATCACAATTAATCTTAAAAGTACCAATGAATGGGGAATTCCAAAAACCATTTAGAGTAGATGGAAGGGACATACATTGTAATTCAAAAATATTCCTAAACTTCTTTTCTGAAGTTAATGCTAGACAAATCAACAATTTTAAGATTAGTATAATATAAGATTTCTTTTTTCTGATATTTAAGTTCTTTTTTTTTGATATATGTATCACATTTTTTCTCTTTTTGTATTTTAGATTAGTAATGTAATACTTAATAAAAGTGTACTTAAAACAAAAAAGAAAAAAAATTAGAATATCACTACATAAAGGAAAAAGAAAATGTACGTGAAAGAAAATAAAATGAAATACTAAAATTGCTCTATTAAAAAAATTGTATACAATTTGCGTATGAATGAGCTGTGATAGGAGACTATATATGGATATCAAATATAAAAGCTTATTGCCCGCATTGTGAAATAATATATATATATATATAATAAAAAATATTTAATATATGTGATTTAAATATTTTTATGTATAATTAATATATATGTATGTATAAATAAGGAAATATTTAGAATTATTTAACAAAATTAATATATACGTATACATAAATAAAGAAATTATTAGAATATAATAATTAGGGAACAAAATCAGAAAAATATGAAAGAGGATTAGAAAAAAATCAATGTAATTTATTAGGATATTATTCTATAACGAGCATACTCTTAGCATTCTTTTGATCTATATATTGGTAAAAACCTTGTAATCACATATGAAAAAATATGAGTGTTACCATGGTATAAAGAGTTTAAGAAAGAAATGAAGAATTATTTAAAAAAATATTATTTTTATTATTCATATTTTTTCATCTGTGAATCCAAGGTTCTTACCAATATATATACCAAAAGTACACTAAGAGTATGCTCGTTATGGAATAATATCATAATAAATTTATTGATTTTTTTCTAATCCTCTTTGATATTTTTCTGATTTTGTTCCCTAATTATGATATTCCAATACTCCCTCAAGGTGAGTAGTGGGATCACCAATATTCAACTTGGTTAGAACGTAATTTTAGCAAGGGCTTGTCTTGGAATAATATTGTACGGATTCTTTGAAATGCTGAATTGCTGCTTTGTTGTCCTATTTCAACTGGCTTGGCAATTATGGCGGAAACCAATATCAGTCATCAATTTTATTATCCACAATACTTCAGTTATGTCTTTAACGATCCCTCGAAATTCTGTCTCTGACTCTTGAATTTAAATTAAATAATTCATATTAATTTCGTATCCTCCTGATAATTCATATAAAATAATTCATATTTTTTTCTAAATTATCAAGAGGATACAAAATTAATATGAATTATTTAAATCAAATTCATGTCATTCGATAACAAAAAACAGTCAAAAAAATTTATACAAAAAAGAGTTCTTTCATATAAATAAATCTATACTAAATTGTTAGGTAAATGAGACGACGGAACAACGGAATTTATTAAATTCAAAAAACAAAAAATATGTTATCCATTCTTTAACAAAGAATAATCATGTGACATATTTTAATTGTTAAGTTTTAATAATAATAATCAAAGTAACAATAAGAGAAAATTCCATTTCCTCTCCTGCGAGATGCTAAAATGACACTCTCATTTCCTCTATTTTATAAATGTACATTCCCCTCCCTTCTAACTTTTAAAAATCTCCTCTTTAATCCATTTTAAACTTTTTTGTGTTAACTAATGTTAACTTTATCCATTTTTTAAGAAAAAATTATTTTTTAAAAAAATATTCATTAGCAAAAATTTTATTTTTTATTATTAAATTTTGCTTAATAAAATATTCTTTAATAAATTATTTTTTTATTGATTAAATTGTATTTTTAAAAAAATTAATAATTATGTTATTTTTTTAAATACCCTTTAATAATTTTACCAAAATTTTTGTTAACAATTTGTTTATATTTTACTATTAATTTTTCGATATCTATATATTATTTTAACATTAAATAAAAAATTTTAGTAAAATTATTTTTCAATATCAATATATATTAATTATTATACATATTAACAGTGGTAAGATTTTTTATTTAATGTTAAAATAATATATATTGATATCAAAAAATTAATAGTAAATATAAAAATAATTGTTAAAAAAATTTTTAGTAAAATCAAAATTTAATAATTAAAAATTATTGAAGGGTAAGTATCGTAAAAAACTTATTGAAGGGTAAGTATCTTAAAAAGAATAATTTAATTATTAAATTTTTTGAAAATATTTTGGTAAAAAGATACAATTTAATCAATAAAAGAATAATTTATTAAAGGGTATTTTGGTAAGAAAAATTTAATGATAGAAAATAAAATTTTTGTTAATGGATATTTTTTCAAAAAATAATTTATTTTTTCTTAAAAACGGATAAAGTTAACATTAATTAACACAAAAAATTTTAAATGGATTAAAGAAGAGGTTTTTTAAAAGTTAGAAGGGAGGAGAATGTACATTTATAAAATAGAAGAGAGTGAAATGTCATTTTAGCATCTCGTAAGGGAGGTTCTCATAAGGAAGAGGAGTGAAATTTTCTCTAACAATAATAATAATTATAATTATAACATTAATAAAAATGATGATAATAATACTAATAATATTATTCGAGCCTTTTAGTTGTATACAAAAATCCTATAGTAACGAAGGAAACGATTCATCTTTTTTATTATAAACAAAAATCCTATACATTTTTGGTGTCCAACTACTACAGTCCATTTCATAACCACAATTATTGACCTTAAAATCTCCAAAAAGTCTCGACAGTAAACAAAAAATCGTTACCGTGCTTAACGGACTAAGCCTTCACCAACTTAATCTAACAACCCAGTTGTCTAAAGTTTATTGGATGGTCAACCAAAAGTTAGCCTTAGTCACCCTTAGTCACCAAATATAAATCCACTACAGAACTCACCATTAATTAATACTTATGTATGTGTACGCAAACCGACCATTTACCAAATATATAAGAAGAAAACGATGGCATGTACTCCACACTCCTCGTCTTTATCACTTTCCTCTGCAATCATGATGAGTAATTATTAGAAACTCACTCGCTATATATACTGTTTTGGTTATTATTTATTAGTAGTTATTACATACCATGATGAAGAGAGGCATAGCGAAATGGCGAAAACACTAATGTTGAAAACGAGGCAAATCCATCCAATGATAGCAAGACGCTTGGCTTTCTTAGATAGGTACAAAGTTGCCAATAGCATAGTTCCAAATTCCAAATCCAACATTCAGCAACACGAGAAGTTTGATCGTTGAAAACAGTATAACAATAATTTATTTAATTACAGAATAATCATAAATAAAAGAAAGTAAAGAAAGCTAACTAGAATGAAAAAAGTACACATACCCTAGCCTAAAAAAAGGAAGCTAGCAAGGTAAGCAGTTTCTACAACAATTCCAAAGCTGTTAACGGTGATATGAAGAAGAGCAGCATTTTTCTTAACCAATGCGTAGTAAATCCAAAGCATTGCACTTAACAGTGCAACCACATATGGAAGTGATTGAAATTCCTCGCTCGTTTTCTTCTTATATATTCGGTAAAAAGTTGGTCTGCGTACATATACACAAGGATTAATTAATATATACTAGTGCATGTCCCGTGCGATGCACGGAAGTCTTGTGGTGGATTTATATTTTGGTGGCTAAGGATGACTAAAGCTGACTTTTGGTTGACCATCCAATAAGCTTTAGACATTTGGGTTGTTGGATTAAGTTGGTGAAGGCTTAGTCCGTTAAGCACGGTAACGGATTTTTGTTTACCGCTGGGGCTTTTTGGAGATTTCATGGTCAATAATTGTAGTTATGAAATGGACTGTAGTAGTTGGACACCAAAAATTTATAGAATTTTTGTATACAACTAAAAAGATGGATCGTTGGCCCCGTTATTGTAGAATTTTTGTATACAACTAAAAGGCTCGAATAATATTATTAGTATTATTATCATCACTTTTATTAATGTTATAATTATAATTATAATTATTGTTATTATAATTATTATTATTAAAACTTAACAATTAAAATATGTCACATGATTATTTTTTCGTTAAAGAATAGATAACATATTTTTTATTTTTTGAATTTAATAAATTCCGTTGTTCCATCGTCTCATTTACCTAATAATTTAGTATAGATTTATTTATATGAAAGAACTCTTTTTCGTATAATTTTTTTTACTATTTTTTGTTATCGAATGACATGAATTTAAATTAAATAATTCATATTAATTTCGTATCCTCCTGATAATTCATATAAAATAATTCATATTTTTTCTAAATTATCAGGAGGATACGAAATTAATATGAATGATTTAAATTAAATTAATGTCATTCGATAACAAAAAATAGTCAAAAAAATTTATACAAAAAAGAGTTCTTTCATATAAATATATCTATACTAAATTGTTAGGTAAATGAGACGACGGAACAACGAAATTTATTAAATTTAAAAAACAAAAAATATGTTCTCCATTCTTTAACAAAGAATAATCATGTGACACATTTTAATTGTTAAGTTTTAATAATAATAATCATAGTAACAATAAGAGAAAATTCCATTTTCTCTCCTACGAGATGCTAAAATGACACTCCCCTTTCCTCTATTTTATAAATGTACATTCCCCTCCCTTCTAACTTTTAAAAAACCTCCTCTTTAATCCATTTTAAACTTTTTTGTGTTAACTAATATTAACTTTATCTATTTTTTAAGAAAAAAAATATTTTTTTAAAAAATATCCATTAGCAAAATAATTTTTTGATATATATATATATATATTATTTTAACATTAAATAAAAAAATTTAGTAAAATTATTTTTCAATATCAATATATATTAATTATTATACATATTAACAGTGGTAAGATTTTTTTATTTAATGTTAAAATAATATATATTGATATCAAAAAATTAATAGTAAATATAAAACTAATTGTTAACAAAAATTTTAGTAAAATCACAATTTATTAATTAAAAACTTATTGAAGGGTAAGTATCTTAAAAAGAATAATTTAATTATTAAATTTTTTGAAAATATTTTGGTAAAAAGATACAATTTAATCAATAAAAGAATAATTTATTAAAGGGTATTTTGGTAAGAAAAATTTAATGATAAAAAATAAAATTTTTGTTAATGGATATTTTTTCAAAAATAATTTATTTTTTCTTAAAAAAACGGATAAAGTTAACATTAATTAACACAAAAAATTTTAAATGGATTAAAGAAGAGGTTTTTTAAGAGTTAGAAGGGAGGAGAATGTACATTTATAAAATAGAAGAGAGTGAAGTGTCATTTTAGCTTCTCATAAGGAAGAGGAGTGAAATTTTCTCTAACAATAATAATAATTATAATTATAACATTAATAAAAATGATGATAATAATACTAATAATATTATTCGAGCCTTTTAGTTGTATACAAAAATCCTATAGTAACAAAGGAAACGATTCATCTTTTTTATTGTAAACAAAAATCCTATAAATTTTTGGTGTCTAACTACTACAGTCCATTTCATAACCACAATTATTGACCTTAAAATCTCCAAAAAGTCCCGGCGGTAAACCAAAAATCGTTACCGTACTTAACGGACTAAGCCTTCACCAACTTAATCTAACAACCCAGATGTCTAAAGTTTATTGGATGGTCAACCAAAAGTCAACCTTAGTCATCCTTAGTCACCAAATATAAATCCACTACAGAACTCACCATTAATTAATACTTATGTATGTGTACGCAAACCGACCATTTATCAAATATATAAGAAGAAAACGATGGCATGTACTCCACACTCCTCGTCTTTATCACTTTCCTCTGTAATCATGATGAGTAATTATTAGAAACTCACTCGCTATATATACTGTTTTGGTTATTATTTATTAGTAGTTATTACATACCAGGATGAAGAGAGGTATAGCGAAAAGCTGAAAATACTAATGTTGAAAACAAGGCAAATCCATCCAATGATAGCAAGACGCTTGGCTCCCTTAGATAGGTACAGAATTGCCAATAGCATAGTTTCAACTTCCAAATCCAACATTCAGCAACACAAGAAGTTTGATCGTTGAAAATAGTATAACAATAATTTATTTAATTACAGAATAATCATAAATAAAAGAAAGTAAAGAAAGCTAGCTAGAATGAAAAAAGTACACATACCATAGTCTTCTTTGGAGCAAAAAACAGGAAGATAGCAAGGTAAGCAGTTTCTACAACAATTCCAAAACTGTTAACGATGATATGAAGAAGAGCAACATCTTTCTTAACCAATGCGTAGTAAATCCAAAACATTGCACTGAACAGTGCAACCACATATGAAAGTGATTGAAATTCCTCGCTCATTTTCTTCTTATATATTTGGTAAAAAGTTGGTCTGCGTGCATATACACTAATATATACTAGTGCATGTTCCGTGCGATGCACGAAAAAGTTAAACCAAACTTTTTTTATCAGTTAATATATATATCATACTAAAATTATAATAACACATGTACTATCATTCTTAACTTTTTCATTAGATATGTTCAGTACGAAAAAATACATTATATAATGCATTATATATTAATTGCACGAAATGTTCAACACGATAAAAAAAATACATAATTAATTGTACGAAAAATATTCAATACAAAAATAAAAAAATGCATTATATATACATATAACATAATGTGAACTATTAATTAAATTAAATTAATATACATAATTTATAATTTTGTATAGTATTTTTTATATACTCATTTTGTTATATTATTTTTTTGATAATTTAATGGTTGTTCTTACTCCAACTTATTCTTTTCGTGTAATGTTCTAGTGCGATTGTCTTTTGCCGCAATCGTTTACAATGCATTACATCCATGAAATACCTTATCAAGTTGTATTCACTGATTCGAGTTCTAATTACATGGATGTAAGCATCCAAAAAGAGGCAGTAAACTCTATTTTTTCGAAGGATGGTTGGATCTACTCACATATTATGACCAACCTAATATAATGTGGCTAAAATTAGTTTTCTTAGGAGGAGCTCGATTTTCTATTGATGAATTGTTTTCACAGAGTTTTGTAGGCCAAGTTCAAGTTCCATCCCCTCCATGCTTTCTACGTCTGCCCGGAGATCTTTGAAGTGGAGCACATAATGAGATTGAATTCCCTCCATTTAAGTTTAGTTTTTCTAAATTCGTGTCAAACTCAGATATGCAATTTCAACAATTGGTAACATATTTAAATTTTCTTAATTTAAGTTTTTCGTGACTAAGAAAATATTATTTTTATTATTCAAAGAGTTTAGGAAAGAAACGAAGAATTATTTAAAAAAATATTATTTTTATTATTCATATTTTTTCTTACTAATATATAGACTAAGAGTACGCTCATTATGGAATAATATCCTAATAAATTACATTAATTTTTTTTAATCCTCTTTGATATTTTCTTGATTTTGTTTTCTAATTATGATATTCTAATAGAAATTACTGTAATTTATGAAGATTACACATAATTTTTTTTTTCTTTCAAATGAATTTACTCTAATTATGTTACAATTAGCTCATGAATGATGTATAATTATATCAAATTAATATTCAATGCATTATTAAACTAATTATCAATTATTTTAATTATGGAGTTTTATTTCTTACTCAAATTTTTATTCATTAGTTATTTTATTTTTTATATTTACAGTAAATTTAAATGTAAAAAAGAAAAAAATAATATTGATTGTTATATATTTTATTTATTTAGATTTATAATTAAATTTGATATAATTGTAGCAAGTATCTATAATTAATAGTAACATGATACTATAACTTTAAGTTATATAATATAATAAAAAAGAACGTAGCAATTTATATTTGCTTCCTATGTAGCAATAATAATATATATATTTATATATCTCTTCTTTTAGCTCTTTTCTAAAAATATTGCCACATAATTAATATAGCGCGTATCTTGTTTACAGTATAAACACATGTTGCATACATCTGTCTTATACATGCAAAATTATCTCGTTTACAGTGTAAACGAGATAAGAGAGAGGTATTTATTTCGGTAAATATTTTTTAAATTATTTATTTTGATAATTATTACATTTATTTAATTTATAAAAATAATTTAATCTTAAAATAACAACATAATTTGTGACTACGTAAACTTATATATAATTCCATCATAGTTAAAAGTGTTTGATTGTTTATGAATCGGATTATATCTAAAAATTTATAGTATTTATTCATATTTAATTTGTAATTTATGGATATAATTCAATTTATAAAATGATTGGATCGAATTGCGAATAATAATATATGGACACAAAATTAATTAGTTAATACATTAAATTTTAATTATTATGTTTTATTTTTTACTCATATTTTTTTCATTAGTTATTTTATTTTTTATATTTATAATAAATATTGAATATAAAAAAGAAAAAATAATATTGATTGTTATCTATTTTATTTATTTAGAGTCATAATTAAATTTGATATAATTGTAGTAAATATCTATAATTAATAATAACATGATACTATAACTTTAAGTTGTATAATATAATAAAAAAGAACGTAGTAATTTATATCTGCTTCTTGTAGAGCAATAATATTATATACATTTATATATCTCTTCTTTTAGTTCTTTTCCAAAAATAATGGCACATAATTAATGTAGATAACATATATACCGAGCAAGTATCTTCATTGAATTAATCATAAAGGTTAATAAAAGATAAGGACATAATTTTTACTAAATTATAGCAAGTATTTCCATTAAAAATATTGGCTAATTATTACCGTGTACAATGAGAGAGAGTGTGTGTATATATATATATATATAAGGAGTAATAATGTAACAATTATTTAGTTCTTTTTCTATTTATTATTTTTCATACCTAACGGCCTACTATTCTATCAACAGTATTATTTATGGTAGATTATGTAATGAAAAAATTTAGAAAATAAAGGAAAGAATAATAGGAGTGGCAATAGGGCCAGTAGGGGAGTTTTTGCTCTACCCGACCCGTCCCGCCATACAATAACCCGCGTAGAACCCGCTCCACTTTTATCCGTGGGTAGTAAGGGTGTGTTTGGCAAACTCGTTTGAGAAGAAAAAGCACGTTTAAACTCCTTGAAAGCTTCACATTTTTGTTTGGCTAATTTTTAGTTTGGCAAACACAGAAGTGATTTTGTATTTAAAACCACGTTTACCAGAAGCAACAATTTCTAGCTTCTGCGTTTCACCAACGGGCTTTTAGCCATTTACCCTCAACATCTATTTTTTCTTTACCAATTTTATCCTATAGACATGTTATTGTATTATTTATGAAATTCTTATTAGATGAATGGACATTCTTTTCTTATTATTTATCTTTATATAAGCTCTTTTTTTTATTATTTATTATTTTTATTTTTTGTTAAATTTTTATTTGACATTATACATTTTTATAATTATAATTTTTGTATATTATATTTATTATTATCTTTTTATAATATGATTTATTGATTCCATTAGGTAAAGTAAATTAAACAAAAAATTAACCATAAATAATAATAATAATAATAATAATAATAATAATAATAATAAATTATAGCGTATTAAAAAAGAATACTAAAAAATATATTATATACAAAACATACTAAAAAATATATACTTGAGAAAATAACACTAATTTAATATCATGTCTATTTAGTGGATCTGCTGCATGAGACTTTAAGGCCTATAAAGCTAACACATGATAAGCCGGACATAATTTTTTTGAAGTTTGACAAAGAAGATATATTTTCAACTAACTCTTTTGTGCAGGTAGTACAGTCAGAATCCCTCCCGGAGGATATAACCAGCTACAGTTTCACAAGAACACTATGAAAATGTTTGGTGCCGCCACGAGTGGAGTTATTTATTTGGTTTACTCTGATAGGAAGAGTAAATACTAAAGAAAGACTCCATAGATTGGGAATTATTAGTCAAGGTGACAACATGTGCGTCTTGTGTAACAAAGAAGTTGAACATATTCATCATTTATTCTTGGGTTGTGAGTTTACTTGGCAGGTGTGGTGTCAATGGCTAACTGAATTTGGGAGATCGTGGACTGTCCCGGGCTCATTGAAAGAACACTTTGAGAGTTGGATAGGTGCTACTAACAGGAAGGTAGAGCGTAATAAGTGGCTCATTTGCTTTTTTTCGGTTATTTAGAACGTTTGGCTCGAGAGAAACGGACGAATTTTTAATAACAAGGAGGCAACTGCAGAGGTGGTATTTCAGAAATCTTTAAACAGTTATAGAGAATGGAGTAGTTTAAATCATTTCTGTTGTTGGTGGCAATGCCGAAGATACCCTGTCCCGCCCCACCCAAGAACCCACCCTGCTAAAAACCCGCCCCGGTGCGGGTAGGGGTGGGGTGGGTACCCGCGGGTTCGGGTGGTATTGTCATCCCTAAAGAGTAACGAGTAAAGAAGATCTGCGAGTGCTGTTGCAAGATCACGAACACTTGGAAGATAACTGCACGATGAATGTGGTATATAGAGAATTTTTTGAGAGCTTATAATGAAAAGGTAATAGCGAAATCTCTTAATTAAATTTATTAATTTATTAAAATTTAGTACTGTCAATTTAAAAGATTGACAAATTCTAGGTGCTAATCGCTAATGCATTATTATTGTACATTTATAACTTGAGAATATTAGAATTATCATAAAAATTCATATTATTTTATTCTTTTGATAAACAATTTTATAATTACATTAATCATATAATTTTGTATACTAATATTGATATAATATTGTTTTAAGTATATATTTTGCTGGCATCAAAGGATAGTGTTGAGTTGTTATTTAGTGGGTTTAAATTATTTATTGTTTATTGGAGAATTTTCTGCATTAGAATTATCTAATAATTTGTTATACATTTTCAGCTGATTTTGATATATTCTTACATATATAACAATTTGTTGGTGGATTTAGGTATTATTAGATTATTTATGGTCACATTTAGTATATATGTTTAATTTATTGAAAAAAGTAGATTACTAAAACCGGTTAATAACTATTTTAGAGATAATACAATTAACACTAAATTAAGAAAAAACAAACAAATGCATAACTCATTACTTTTTTATTAGTCAAATTATTATATTTCAAATTAATTTTAACAAAACAACTTAAAATTATCATTTTAATTTTATCACGTGCATGATACGGATAATTACACTTGTTAAAATAAAAATAAAGTTTTAATTTAATTTACACAAAAAGGTAAAGTTCGAATTAATTAATTGAAATAGAGATATTTTGAGTATAAAATGTTATTAAAATTTCAGTTTTTGTCTCAAAAAAATTTAGTTTTTTGTGTCGCCACTTTTTTAAATACTAAAATACTGAAATTTTGGTAATTAAAATTAAAATTTTAATACTAATTTATGAACCAAAAAACATAGTATTAAATTTTAGTCTCCCAATTTTGATCCAATATCTCAAAACAAACGCTACCAAAAAATATCAGCTAGCAATCCTATGTAATATTCATGAAAATTTTAATTGTATAATATTATAAAAATATATTTATTTGACTATTATAAATGTAATTTTGTTGATGTCCTATTTTTTTAGTTTATCGGCAAAATACGTGAAATAATAAATATAAATAAATGAATGAAATAACTAATTTTTTGTATCAATAAAATATTTTTAAAATCCAAAATATATCAAAGTTTAAAATGATAAAACATAAATATATATTTTATTATTATATAAAACGTATCTATCAATTTACTTTTTTAATTATTAAATATATATAAAAGTAATAAAAATAAAATTGGTTAAAATGAATGTTGTTTAAAATTTAATTAAAAATCATTGTGTTTTTTCTAAAGATAGTAGGTTATATTTCATTAATTAGTGAAAAATAAAATATAAGAGTATCCAAAACAGGATAGCATAGCAAAAAGTAGAGATTTCTCAAAAAGTATATTGATGTCTGATGATATACATTTAACAATGTATAGTCAAATTAAGAATAAGCGAGAAAAAAAATAATAATAAGGTGAATTGAGTGAATCTAAGAATTGTCTTCATGGGGACGGCAAATTAGAAGGAAATTTTTCTAGATTTCACGAAACAACTTGATGGAGTTTGCAAGAATAGCAGATGACATCGAAGTGCAGTCTTCAAAAACTAACCGATTATGTGCTTTCCAGCAGTGCTAGCAAATGATGACAAATAATTGAGGATTTTGGTAAGCATTTTTCAACAAATTAATCATCTCCTTTGTTGCAATCGACCATTAATCCATAAATCATTAAAGTTTTGCGAGAAAAGACGGTCTCTAAGAGAACTTTGAGATAATACTTCTTTACTTGTAGAGTAATAGAGCAAACAGTGAATGATCATTTTTGTTACTTCCTGATAACATGGGCATGTTGGTGATGTAGATGGATAACGATAGTAGATATGAGTAAGGACCGGAAGACGGCCATGTAAAGTTTTCCAAATAAAGATTTTAACTTTGTGGGATAAGTTCAGTTTTCATAGTTCAATCCATGGCTTCTTCTGCTGCATATGATTAGGGCAGAGTTCAGGAGGTGAGTAGTGAAATAAGTTACCAATTTTGTAACCTGAAACAGTATTATACTGTTTAGAATTGTTCAAATCCCATTGCAATTTATCACAATTCCCATAAATTTTAACTGCAAGAATCCTATCAGAAACATCGTAGGAAAATAATTTCCGAATGAGACTCTGGTTCCAAATCCTGTTTTCAGTAATTAAATCTATCACTTGTGGAGCAATATTGGAAATAATCTGACTGTTTGGTACCACCGAGATTATTAGAGGATACGTAGGAGGTAGTCACAAATCCTCAAAGATTCGGATATTTTCTCTAGTACCACCGCTAGGGGTGGCAAAATGGGTTGAACACGTCGAGCCAACCCTCTAAACCTGCTAAAAAGGCTGGTCGGGCTAGAATTTGGAGCCCGCCAAATTAAAAAAAATCTGCCAAATTGGTGGGTTTTGGCGGGCGGGACGGGCCGGTTTGTCGGGCCGAATATTTTTATTTTTCTTTCTTTTTATTAAATAAAAGAGTGATTACTATTATAAAATTAATAATTATAGAATTTTCAAATAGTTAAAAATTTAAAAAAAATAGTAAAAAAATTATATTATAATTTAACTATTTTTTATTTGCATTTGATTTTTCAATTATTATTTTTTAGTTAATTTTAATGAATTTTATTTTATATAAAAAAAGTCAAGCGGATTAGCTCGCCGACTCGCCAATCCGTCTTAAAGTGAAGCGGGTTGGTCTTTTAAACCCATCTTAGTTGGCAAAGCGAGCCGGCCCTCTTCGTTTATGGGGTGAGCCAGCTCGCTTTGCCACCCTTACCCACCGTCCAATTAAGACTTTTTTTTCAACTATCTTTCGGCCTTCCAATATGCTCTTCCATTCCTAAGAAGGTAAGACTTCAGTTTCTGCAGTTATAGCGTTACCATTTTTAAAGTACCTTTTTTTCAGGATTTTGGATAATAGAGAAGTTGGCAGTGTTACTAGTCGCCCATACTGTTTGCCTAAGAGCGCCAAATTCTAAATTATAAGGTCTTTAAATCCAAGATCTCCTTCTCTTCTTGGACGAGTCATAATGTCTCAATTAATCCAAATTATCCGACTTTCAGAATTTTTTTGCCCCCACCAAAATTGAGACAGTATAGAGTGGATTTTCAAAATTAAACCATAAAGCAATCTAAAGCAAAATAATGTATAGATAAGCATATCTTTACCCACAACCTTAAGAAATACCTCTTAACCTCTTGAAAATAAGAGATTGTGTTTCCATCTTTGATTCTCTTTTACACCCTTTTTTTTGATCATACTAAACGAAGTTTTTTGAGATCTAAAGATCTTAAAAAACAAGCCCAAATATTTGTCTTAACTCCCAATGTAATTAATATTTAAAAATTTAGTTAATTGTGTATAAGTAGTAGAGGGAGTGTTGTGGCTAAAAAATTACAATAAATTTATTAAAAATGATTGTGTTTAAGTTCTTAAAATAATAAAAAATATTTTTAATGAATTATTAATAATGTATAAATTATTTAGATAGATAATAGGTGAAATTTTTTTATATCTTGTAACAAAAATTTCAAATAAATTACATCTCATTATTTTCGTGTGTGTATAAAAAGAAAATTAGAAGGTTGAAAACCAATTTTTTTTTCATTTAAAAAAAAAACAGAAGTGTGGAGGGTTGCCCAGCCCACAAACATAATATTTGTTTTAAAAACATAATTTTGAAGAGCCCAACCCGGTAAGAGAGAAGCCCAATGATGAGTGAAGAGTAGAGAGTAAACGACAGAGCAGCAACCGAAACAAAAAGAGTAGTGACTACAAAACCCTAATAAGTGCCGCTCTCTGTTTCTGTGTTAGTTACTGTCAGTGTTTAGTGTTGGATCTGAGACTGACGAAGCGTCATTTCTTTCTTGCTGCTTCGGAATAACGCTCGTAAGATTCATTTCTTCTTCTCTCTGTTCTCTCTTTTTCTTTTTTCTGTTTGTTATTATCTTTTTGAGTTTTCGTGTTTTTTGGTTGAATTGAACTAAACTAACAGGTTCACCGTCTTCATCGAAGCGAAGCCATGGCGTTGGTGAGTTGTTCATTTCTTCTTATAATGTTCATCACTTGCTGATTAATTTGGTTTTAATTTTGGTCTTTTATTAGGCTTTAAGGTTAGAGTGTGTTTCCTTGGGGGTTAAAATATGAAAATTTACATATAATTTCATTTATGTTTTGTGCACAATTATTCAACTTATAGCATTCCTAGTTGATCAATAATTAATTGATGTAATAAAGGACAAAAAGTTGAGATGCTAGATGGTGTCAACAATAGTTGATGCATAATGAAACAGGGGAAGCTAAAAAAGACCAAGAACAAGTTTTACTGGCCTTCAGATTGATTAACATAGGTGGCAAGTAGTAGAAAGTAGAAACCGATGTTGCAAATATGAAAAGTAAATCTGCTATATTTATGAATATAATTGTCTTATATTATTAAAATATGTATTACATTATTTTTAATATGTGGGATTTAATTTTATATTCTTGTTAATCTGATCCATAAGTCATGTTCCCTCTGTCTAATTCATAGTGCAGATTCTGCATGCAGGTAAAACAAACAAAAATGCTTACAAGGCACTCATTGCAGCTGAGTATGTTGGTGTGCAAGTTGAGTTGGCCCCCAATTTTGAGATGGGTGTCTCTAACAAAACTCCAGAGTTTCTCAAGATGAATCCGATTGGCAAGGTATTGTGTTTTTTGAGTTATGAGAGGCTCCTGCTATGATTTGGTGTTTGTACTTACTTTCTGTAGTATTCCTCCAGGTTCCGGTGTTAGAGACACCAGAGGGCCCTGTATTTGAGAGCAATGCAATTGCTCGTTATGGTAAGATCATACATACAATATTGATTTACATATGATTCCCAATGCCATGGTTGATTAAGATGTTTTAAGTTTGTTCAATGCTTTTTCTGCAGTTGCTCGTTTAAAGGGGGACAACAGTTTATATGGTTCCTCGCCTATTGATTATGTAAGGGTTTTCTTTCCCCCTGAAAATCCTTCTATTATGTATGCAACCATTACCACATGCGACTAACATTGCTTTATTATGTTTGTAATGCTCTGATATTTCAGGGCCACATCGAGCAATGGATTGATTTTTCATCAATGGAGATTGATGCTAATATTAGTAGGTGGTTCTACCCGAGATTGGGATTTCTTCCTTACCTTCCTCCAGTAAGTTTTGTACAAAAGACCTTTATTATCGCTCGTTTTTGTGAAATTTTGCATCTTTTTTATGTGCAATCGGTCATGGTTATTGTCAATTGCTTACACACTAGGGACAAAGTGGTTAATGTTTACCAGCCACCAGCCACCATGAAACAACAATAAAATGATGGTAACAATAATTAAGGGTACTGCAAATGTTTGTGTAGTTTTTTCTTTTTTGTCCTTTATATGTGTATCATGTTATGAATGATGATTATATATATTTAGATCATAAAGTCAAAACGATTGTATTATGTTCATGACATTTGTCTTTATTTTATTTTATTTTATTTTATTTTATCTTTTATATTATATTGTCAATTATGCATCGTTTTACCTTCCTCTTTATTCTAAATGAAGGTTGAGGAGGCCGCAATTTCTGGACTGAAGAGAGCTTTGGGTGCTTTGAACACTCACCTTACTTCCAATACTTACCTAGTTGGGCATTCAGTGACCCTAGCTGACATCATAACAACATGCAATTTGTATTTGGGTTTCAGTCATATCTTGGTTAAGAGTTTCACTTCAGAGTTTCCTCATGTTGAGAGATATTTTTGGACCATGGTTAATCAGCCAAACTTTCGAAAGATACTAGGTGAAGTCAAGCAGACTGAAGCTGTTCCACCTGTTCCATCTGCAAAGAAGCCTTCCCAGCCAAAAGAATCTAAGCCCAAGGCGAAGAACGAGCCAAAGAAAGAAGCAAAGAAAGAGCCAGAGAAACCCAAAGTAGAGGAGGAGGAGGAGGAAGAGGCTCCCAAGCCCAAAGCCAAGAATCCCCTTGATCTTCTTCCTCCAAGTAAGATGATACTAGATGAGTGGAAAAGGCTGTACTCCAACACCAAAACCAATTTCCGCGAGGTTGCAATAAAAGGTATTGTTATTTTATCCTTTGTTTTTTATAGAGTTAGGCGGTTAGCATCTATATGGTGTAAAGTATGTTTTTTTTTTAACAAAGACTTCTCAAACATTTTATTGAAGTCCTTTCTTTTTGATTGGGAGGATTGTTTTTCTGACTACATTGTGTTATTTAATTGATGTCTACATTTTTATATCCCTTGCAATGCCAAGATGTTTTTAAATTTGTTTCATCAAATCTTGTAGGATTTTGGGACATGTATGATCCAGAGGGATACTCTTTGTGGTTCTGTGATTACAAATACCAAGAGGAGAACACTGTTACCTTTGTGACAATGAACAAGGTTGGTGGTTTTCTTCAGCGGATGGATTTAGCTCGAAAGTATGCATTTGGAAAAATGCTTGTAATTGGATCACAACCACCCTTCAAGGTGAAGGGGTTGTGGCTTTTCCGTGGGCCGGAAATTCCGAAGTTTGTGCTTGATGAATGCTATGATATGGAGCTTTATGAATGGACTAAGGTTGACATATCTGATGAAAATCAGAAGGAGCGGGTCAATCAGATGATTGAAGATGCCGAACCGTTCGAGGGAGAGCCTCTTTTGGATGCTAAGTGCTTTAAGTGAACTTGTGATTTGTTTATCTTTGTTTTTGGTAGAGTTTGGTGTTTATTAATAGGACTCAAATTTGAGCAACTTAAAGTGTTTATCTTTTTACCTGAATTTTGACTATAACAAGACTAGTACAAGTGCTATATTTTGAATGGTTATAAGCATTTATAAAATTTCCTTAGATTCAATTTTTTAGTTTTTCGTCATGAATTGGGTATTAGATTCAGGTTGATTGTAACTGGGGAGAAGTTTTATAGAAATATCGTAGTTTTATACCAAATTAAACTAACCTTTTATATTTTGTATTTCCTTGGTCTGAAACCTTTTTCAAATTTTCTAAGTTGTTATTTGTTTTCGTTATTTCTAATTTTCTAAGTTGTAATCTATTTTTTTTTATGCGAAAGTGCAATGAGTAACAGTGGAAATTTGAGTGAAAAATCAATTTAGTATACAAATGGTTTATTTGAAGAAAAATATGGTTATTTTAGTTCGTTCAACTTTTGTAAATAAAAAAAATTATTTTAAAAAATTTAAACCTTTAATAATAATATAATAACAATGGATAAGAAAATAATTTTTTTTCTTCAATAATTCCAGAATTAACTTATTACTTCCATTTACACCATCCATGACATCTTTTATCTCTTCCTTGATTCTGTGAATGTTTATTTTGCACTCTTTTTCCAATGTTATATGCTTTCTTTTCTAGCAATTTAGTTTTATTTATTTTACTTTTAATTTTCTTTTTCAGTCCCTCTATTTTCTTATAATTTTCTTATCCCTAGATCATTATGCCTCTAAAAATTCATTCACACTATTTGAGAATTGTCATCTTGTCTAATCCATTGATATAAATTCAATTCAAAACATACAAAAATAGCAAGCAAAAAATGTGAATAAAGAGATTTAATTTCATAAAAAGAATGTTGAATTTATCAAATTTTTAATATTATGCAACACCTATTTGGTTAAAAATGAAGTTTGCATGGTTCAACAAAACACTTATAAAATTGTCTAGCTGGCATGATTAAGAGCCTACTTAATTAATGAGAAATTCTTTTTATGGGGGAAGTTTTTTTCTTCCTCCACTCTCTTCCTCTATGGCTCTATCTTTCTTTTATTCAAATTTAATAGTCAATTTCTCATTAATGATGCGGAATAGGTTCCAACTAACTAGCTTATATTATCACTATCTATGATTGGAAATATCTTTTTTTTTTTTTTTAATTTCTAATACAAATACTATAAGTCTATAACACGCATATGAGTTAGGTCATTTCAACCACATGCTAAACCTTACCTAACAAGATTTGTGAACTTTTTTTTTATCATGCATACTTATTAATTGGTGTTAGATTTCGGAGTTAATATGTATTTCAGTTCCTAAAAAAAAATAATAAATAAATTTTCATAGATTAGTTAACATGATTTACTGACCCTATAATTGTTAGTTATATACAACATAATGTTATAACTATGCAGTATTTCTACTGATTTTTATTTTTTAAGTTCTAATGGAGATAAAGTTGTGGCTATTAATTAACATGTTTTTAGCTTGAAAGTTATTAAAGTATAATGTTCTAATAATTCCAATACGAATATGCTATGAAATCTCAATTTTGGGACTGAATGTTAAAAGCAAATGACAATGTAAAAAATTATTATTTACAATATACTTTATTATTAAGATAAGATAGTGATTAGTTTTGGATATGTCCTATTACAAAATTTCTAATGATATATTAAAAATATACAAAACAACACATAAATTTACACACAGATATATATTGACTAGTTTAATGATCGATTTTTAGTGTGTGGATTATATATATATATATATAACAACGTTATTTATATACCAAATATTCTTGATATAAAATAAAATTATGCTTAAGTAATTATGTATTTACATTTTTTTATTAACAAAACAAAGAAAATATGTGTTGATTATTAAGACAATTTTGGTTTAAAAATAATGTCCGAAATTATATTAAGTATAGATTAATTTGGGCATTCAAAGTTCCTCACCAACTTAAAATATTCAAATAGAATGCACGAAGGCTTCTCTAATTTTTGTAAAAGGATTTTTTCTGAAATTATTTAGTTCTAAATGACCTTCAAAAAATAGTTATTTTATGAGCTGTTTGGCTTGCATTTCTTTTCAATATTCTTTATTTTTTTACTTTTGTACTAAAAGAGTGAGAACAATTTTTTTAATTATTTTTACAAAATTATGAAAACAAAGAGTAAAAGTACAAATCAAACAAATATTTTTTTACAAAAAGTTTAAAAATAAAAAACACTAAAATTAAAAATTTATAAGAAAAAATAAAAAAATGTTTATTGCTTTTAACTCTTACATTTATTATTTTCTTTGTAAAATTCTAAAAATAAAAATATTTATTATAATTATTTTACAGTTGTGTTAATCTACTAGAATACTACCCACATTTTATGATTTATAATTATTAATTAACTATTATTAAAACTTTTAATAATATTGTAAAATTGTACACTTATTTCTAAATGATTAAGAATTTGTTTGGGTGAGTTTCTAAAAGAAGATATTTTTTAGTTATTTTTTTTTAAAAGATCTTATGAAAAAGTAAAAATAATTTTATATTTCATGCAAAAGATCTTTTTATCTATCAATTATATTTGGGTATAATAATATAAAAGTATTTTTTGTTTATTTATTACATGAAAAATATCTTTTTTTTAAAAAAAATTTAAAAAAAAGAGGTAAATTACAACTTCTCAAAAAAATTTTTTTTTAATACTTTAACTTTTATTATTAAAAATTTGTTAAACAAATTAAAAAATAAAAAAAAAATTATTAAAAAAATATTTTTTATCAAAATAATAACGTTGAAACAAGCTCTAAATGCTGGTTATATTTTAATGAAAATACTGTCTGGAGACTTTCTCATTATTTGATTGAGTAAAATAACGACATCCAAACGAACAACACCGGCTAACTCCAACTATATCAGGTGGGGAGGATTTGTCCAGCTGTTCTTAAAGTCGCTTTCTCACTCTCTCTTTCTCTCTTAATTAATACTTTTCCATTTTCCGTGTGTGCGCGCGTCAGGTCAAACATTATTACCCAAAATGCCAAAACTATTGGATCTCATTTTCTCAATTCTCTCTTTCAATTCATACGCCACTTACCAACTAACTCTTCCCTCTGCACAAACAATTACAGTTTACTCATTACAAACGCATATTATTTAATCGCAAATCATATTCATATTAATACAATAGAATAATTATTATTAATTAATACTGCGTTCTAATACTAATATTTTTCGTCTTCCATCATCAGCCTCATCAGGTCTGCATTGACTTTGCTCTGTTCTGTTCTGTTCTGTTCACTCCTCTCGATCATCACTAGCTGCTATTTGCATTTCGCATTGCTGATCATCAACCATGCAAGGTTCTATATGATGAACTTTTTATTATTATTATTTTTAAAAGTTAAAGCTTTAATGTTGTATGTTCTTATTATCCTGAATTCTTAGCTGAGGTTGCTACCTGCAATTATGGAATGTTGTGTGATGCAGGGAATATCGTAGAAAATGGTTCTGTCAAAGAAGATGAACATGGAACGGTCAAATCTTCGAAAGTCAAGGTTTGTTTTTGCTTGCTGCTTAGCCTGGGATTCAATCAATTTACTTAGCTCATATCCATTCCATTTGAATTTTCATGTTGTCTACCTTGTTTAATTTGCCTACTATTGCTACAGTTAGATACATGAATGGTTATATATCTAATACACCTTCTGTTTTTGCCTGAAACTGAAGCATCACTGCATCAATTAGCATAGGTTTAGTTTGCGTTACGCTGAAATTCTATCTTTATTTAAATGAATGGAGGAAACAAACACTAAACCTTTTGGTTATCTCTTCTAAAGCTTCAAAGGGTAAGTAGAGGTATATGAATGCTTATCTAAGAGTTGTTTGTGGCTCCTCATAGTCATCCCTCTCTATGAAGATCACCTCCTAGTCATGCAATAACAATGAGTCCTTTGAGTGGAGGCTTGATTGCCTTTGCTACTGGATCAAAGAACAAATGTTCTCATATTTAAGGATTTAAGCTTTCATTAGAGATTTTGTATCAAACATCATTTCTAGTATCTGATTCTGATACCTGTTTTGTGCCTTGAGTAAGGTTGACCCAGGGAAACCTGCAGGACTTACCTGGCAGCGCAAATTGAATACTGCAGGAAATACTCCGCTAGAATTCAACGTATCTTTCAAAGAGATTATCCGTCTGGTAAGCCTTCTAGGGAGATAATAGATGTATGTAATCCTTTCATGCATGTAAATTGTCCACATACATCATGTCATCTATAATTTTATTCATGGACTTAACGATTGTTAGTCGTGCTCAACATGTCAAGAGTATTTTTTCACCATCAAACTCATACAAAGAAACTTTAGTATTAGTTTTTACTGAATTCTTTATTCCTATTATAGAGCAAGGCTTTTCAATGTGAATTCTCTGCTAAAATACATTGGTACTTTTCTATATTGAGAATGTAACATGTAAACTCTATGGTTAAATATGTTTGCTTATGGCTGTAGTACACTTAAAAGTTAAGGACATAATGGTTTTTGATATATATAGCAATCCTTATATGATATCTGAATTTATAGGCTCCAATAGGTTTTCGGCTATGGCGCCATGTCCGGGAAGAAGCAGCCAGAGGAAGGGTAATCATCTTTTGTGTTCCATCTCATCTTGATTTGTCCTAATAAAATGTTTTTCTGATCATGTTTCTTGAATTGCTTGCTGCTTTTATCTGTTTCTGCATGTCTTACAGGAAGGGATGATGGACCCTTTTGCTAAGCGTCATGTGACATCTTGTCATGGTGTTCCTTTAGGTGGCATTGGGTAGGTCTTCAATCCAAAAAATAAGCTGCAAATTTTCTACATTAATCAGCCTTTTCATATTTGTATCTTTCTACTTTTACATATTGAACGAATCAGATCGCCAATACAAATTAACAAATTATATTTGCTCGGGAGGAAAAATTTTATACATTAGCAGTTTACTAGTTACATGCATAAAAAATGTTGGGATTGGTATAGTAGAGTTGGTTTCTAATTATTTCCGCCTTAAAACAAAATGAAGTCATGTTAATGCCATTAGTGGCCCTGTAATATTTGTTTGATTTGAGTATGTCCAGAACATTGTTTGAATCATTTTGTGCATTAAATTTTGCTGCCAACAATTTGTATTACAGTTCAGGAAGCATTGGAAGAAGTTACAGGGGTGAATTTCAACGTTGGCAACTATTCCCTGTAAAATGTGAAGATAAACCAGTTTTAGCAAATCAATTTTCAGTAAGTTTACTTGAATCTATCTTATCACAAAGATTACAGTGCTGCTATATATATCTGGGTAAGATCTTGATAATAGTGGCAAAATCTTCTCGATCTTACAGTATTGTTCACCTTTATGTTTATCTAATCTGCTATATATACCATTGATCTTTTCTTGTTACAAGTTACATGGCTTGTCTTGGCCCCCATTTTCATAACAGTCAATATTCACCAACAATAAGCTTTTGTATAAATATCAGATGAGAGAATCCATTCCCCATAAAATTAGCTATACCTTGAGATATGTTATCATGAAAGATTGATCACTATGTTTGAATGTTTGACATGCCTCCTCACAATAAGCCACGGAAGCTTTAATTGTAGAGGAAAGCATAAGTGAATAATGTGATGCTGACAACAGAACACATCATGAATCCATAACATTATAAAGAATTACTTAGTCCAAGGTTGGACATCTTGCAAGAACATAGTACATATTGGTTTGGGAACCAGATTTATGTCTGTTACAATCTTGTTTGAACCTTAAATATCAATTACAATGTACTTTAAGGTTGATAATAGTTTGTTTATCAAGAAAAAGGACATTCATAACCAAATTTATTTCTTTGCTTACTATCAGGTATTTGTTTCACGTCCAAGTGGTGAAAAATATTCAAGTGTACTATGTGCAGGGAAGCCAGATATATTAAAGTAAACATTTATAGATTGCCTCGTAAATTACCAGTTACTAATTTATCATTTTGTTAATCTTATTCTTGTAAATTAAATTCTTGAAAAAAATTTACTTCAATTTCATTCAGAGAAAACCCAGTGTCAGGAATTCAATCATGGGATTGGAATCTGATTGGTGACAAATCCACATATCATGCATTGTACCCAAGGGCTTGGACAATATATGAAGGTAAAATACGGTAGTAATGTATTTCAAAAGTCCAAGTGCACTATGATATTAATTGTAAATAGCTTATCCCTTACATTGATTATCTCTTCTATAATTTTGTTCCAAATGCAGAACCTGACCCAGCACTGAGAATAGTTTGTCGTCAGATCTCACCTATTATACCCCATAATTACAAGGAGAGTAGCTTTCCTGCATCAGTTTTCACTTTTGTGGTAGGCAAGGGTCACTTCAATTTCTTTTTAGTTAGAATTTGATACATATGTTGCTCTTAATAAGCAATGAATGTTATTTCTGCAGTTAAATAATTTTGGAAAAACAACAGCAGATGTCACCTTGCTTTTCACATGGACTGTAAGTGAAACTTTTTTGTGACTATTAATTGCTATTACACTCTTGGTGTTTTATATTTTTATCCTATCCTTGGCCCTTGGGGCACTTAATGCAAGCAATTGATGTATGCATTTAGAATTCTGTTGGAGGACTTTCTGAGTTTACTGGCGATCATTTTAATTCAAAGATGTAAGAAAATTGTGACTTGTTCATCTTCTTTGTGAAAATCTCCCATTTGATTGCTTTTTATTCTAACATTCAAGATACATATTATGTCATGCTAGGGTGAATGACAGAGTGCATGGTGTTCTTCTACATCACAAGTAAAGCCTTAACCCTTCCTGTACTTTTGATTGATAAATAATTTTGGAATTTATCAATTAATTTAGTTGATACGATAGGACTACGAATGAGCGGTCTCCTGTCACATTTGCAATTGCAGCAGAGGAGACTGAAGATGTGCATATATCAGAATGTCCTGTCTTTGTTATATCTGGTGCTCACAAGGGTATCTCGGCTAAGGATATGTGGAATGAAATTAAACAGGTTAAGAGACAACCTATAATTTTTCACAATATTTCATTGAAACTTGAAAACTATTTATTCATTGTCTTTGTTATATTAAGTTATTGGTTCCCTCATGTTTTCTTCTGCTGGATAAAGCCAATTATTCTCTTCTAGCTTCTAAGCATTATATAAGACAAGCACTTGGATTTTTCTTTATTTTCTTTTATCATTTATTTGGGTGTCATAAATTTCTTCTTTTCAATTATGACAATTACAATGTTGAAGACTTCAAGTCCCGTCAAGCATCACTGTTTCAGAATATTGTAAGCTTAAAGAATTACCCCTTTTGAACTCTTAAAATGATGTATCTTGTAATATCTTAAGGCGATCTTTTAGGATTGGTTTTTATATTTTCTTACATTACACCATTTTAATCTTTATTTTAGTATGTTTAGGATTCTAGTATTTTTGAAAAATAGGGTTTGTTACTTTGTAATTTATATCATAGTACTTCTCATCATATCATAATGGCCCTCTTTTTTTGTTGATGTGTAGCTTGTATTTACATTGTTCTTTGTCCTTACAAAATTTAATCATTTGTATTTTGGTTCATGTGATGATAATATGCTAATCTGTGATTTTCTTTAGAAAGCTCTTCGAAAGATGTCGGTTACAGCATGATATTAACCTCTCTGTAACCAATATACTTATTATATTTCACTGAACTGAATTAGTACTATTTGTCTTTTTAGCATGGGTCTTTTGACCGCCTGAATTTCGCTGAAACTGCCATGCCTTCAGAACCAGGATCATCGATTGGAGCAGCTGTTGCAGCAACTCTTACTATTCCTTCAGATGCTCAACGTACCGTCACATTTTCACTAGCATGGGACTGCCCTGAAGTCAAGTTTCCGGCAGGAAGGGTTTACAACAGGTTGGCTGTAGAAAACTTGTATAAAATTTCCTGTCTGAAGACTATGCTTAACTAACGAAACTTAACAGGCGTTACACTAAATTCTATGGTACTAATGGGGATGCAGCTGCAAAGATTGCGCACGATGCTATTATGGGTAATACTCTTTGATGAGATACATTAAACTTTGTATTTGTATGGTTGGGATTGCTTCTAAACTCAATATTGAGAATTATCCATAGATTATTTTTGGAGAGCCAGACTATGGATAAAATTTTCTGTTTTCTTTTCTGTTCTTTCTTTGATGTCAAAATTTAGATGATTTCCCAAAGCATGCACCATAGTTATAATTGCTAATAGCCTAATAGATTTCATGAATAACTTACTAAAGCTTCTATGAATTGGTGACATAGGGCACCGGCAATGGGAGGCTCAGATTGAAGACTGGCAAAGACCAATCCTTGAAGACAAGAGACTTCCTGAGTGGTAATGCTCAGTTCTTTATTAACTTTCTTCTTGTACTTTAAAAATTCTGAATCATTCAGAGTTGTGCAGGTACCCTACAACCCTTTTGAATGAGCTTTACTATCTGAATTCTGGGTTCACAATTTGGACAGGTATTTCTCTAAAACTTGGGTATTATATATTAGCTAATTAAGCCATGTTTATTTGCTTTAAAACTTTTCAAACTCTCTATGATTCTGTGGTATGAGTTATGACTGTCTCGGTCATCAATTTGTGACATTATTCTCTGTTTCGCAGATGGTTTAGGTCCGGTGCATAGTTCAGTTAGCTTAGGGGAAAGAAAATTTTCGCTGGATGGGTTCATATATGATTTAGAGAGTCCAAATTTATTGCCCGAGAGTGATACTGCTATTAACATTCTTGAAAGATTTAGCTCTATACACACTCCAACTGCATCAAAGTCAGCATATGGAGTAAATTTGCTTCAAGAAGGGGAAGAAAACATTGGTCAATTTCTTTATCTTGAAGGCATTGAGTATCCAATGTGGAATACCTTTGACGTTCATTTTTACTCATCTTTTGCACTGGTCATGCTTTTTCCAAAACTTGAACTGAGTGTCCAAAGAGACTTTGCTGCAGCAGTAATGATGCATGATCCTGAAAAAAGGCAAACTCTAGTTGATGGCCGGATGGTTCGTAGAAAGGTTCTTGGTGCTGTTCCTCATGATATTGGAGTCAATGATCCATGGTTTGAAATAAATGGCTATAATCTTCATAACACAGATAGGTGGAAAGACTTGAATCCAAAATTTGTTCTCCAGTGTTATAGGGATGTAGTTGCCACCGGAGACAAGAAGTTTGCAAGAGCTGTTTGGCCAGCTGTTTACATTGCAATTGCTTATATGGACCAATTCGACAAGGATGGCGATGGAATGATTGAGAATGAAGGCTTCCCTGATCAAACTTATGACACATGGTCTGTATCTGGTGTGAGTGCATATAGTGGTGGACTTTGGGTTGCGGCACTTCAGGCAGCTTCAGCCTTGGCACATGAAGTTGGTGACAAGGGATCTGAGGAGTATTTTTGGCTCAAGTTCCAGAAAGCCAAAAGTGTATATGAGAAATTATGGAATGGTTCATACTTCAATTATGATAGCAGTGGTGGGAGTAATAGTTCATCCATTCAAGCTGATCAATTAGCTGGACAATGGTTGTTTTTCTTTTTCTGGAAACTATGCCTTATTTGCATGCTTTATTTCCATTGGTGCAACTTGTGAAGTAGGTTTGTTAGATTAACAACATATGTGCATATGCCAGTAACTTCAATTGAATTATCCTATAAGCATAACTTCAGAAAGAAAATTTAAATCAGCAAAAACTGGAAGAATATAAACAATGTTGTAGAGTTTGTTATGCATATAATTCAGTCTTTGGTTTTATCTTCAATTATTTGCATATGTAACTTCCTCTTATTAATACTTCTTACTTATTGTTTTTCAGGTATGCAAGAGCATGTGGTCTTTTGCCAATTGTTGAAGAAAAAAAAGCTAAAAGTTCGCTTCAAATGGTTTATGATTACAATGTTATGAAATTTAAGGGTGGAAGCCGTGGCGCTATAAATGGGATGTTACCTAACGGAGAAGTTGACATGTCATCGATGCAGTCGCAAGAAATATGGTCAGGGGTTACATATGCCGTAGCTGCAACAATGATCCAGGAAGACATGATTGACATGGCATTCCAAACTGCAAATGGAGTATATGAAGCTGCATGGTCCAAGGATGGACTTGGGTATAGTACCTTATTACTCTATCCTCTTGATACTTAAACTTTTGGAAAATTATAGCCTCAAGTTGATAACAAAGTAAGCTTTAACCACAGAATCAGAAGGTTTTAATTTTACCAACGGATTTCTTTGATAAGAAACTTAACTTTCTTTTTCTTTCTTGATTAGTCCGTTATGTCATGTAACACAAGAGTAATGCAATTTTTAGTCAACATTTTAATTCTCAACAAATTTTAATCAAATTAGTCTCTAAATCTTTATTTTTTTAGACGAATAAATTTTCAAGTCATATTTTGACAAAGAATTAAACAATCATTATTTAATAAAGACATAATCGTCTTTAAAATTTTTTAAAATTCTTAAATTAATTTTTTCATATAGACAAGTAATCTAAAATTTGAAGACTGATTTAATAATTAAATTTAAATAAAAATTAAAATGTCTTGATTAAATATTTTTTAAAAACTGATTCAGATATTAGTCAACAAAATAACTCAAAATAAAGTTTTCTGTGTTTTATTATGTATTCTTTAAGAAATAGTTATTGAAGGTTCATTCTTCTGTTGAATCAACAGTTATGCTTTCCAAACTCCTGAAGCATGGGACATTAACGATAGATACAGATCTATGTGTTACATGCGCCCTTTAGCCATATGGGCAATGCAGTGGGCATTATCAAGACCAAATAAACACACGTGGCGTGAGATTAAGGTTGATGTGAAGGATGGTGATTTGTCTTTGTCAAGATACCATGCTGGTTTTTGCAAAGTTGCACGTCTTCTGAAGACGAAGGATGAAAAAGCACCAAGAAGTATATGGCAGCTTATATATGATTCTACTTGCAAGAGGATGTTGTAGTCAAAGGTTATTAGATTTAAACTTGTGCAATGCACCAAAAGAATGCAATAATGTAAATGAAAATAATCTTTTGCATTAAAAAATAAAATAATTTAAACTTATCAAACTTTTTTATAGAATTATTTTGGCTGATTTTTTTTTAGATATAGACCAGGATTTTGTGTACCACACCATTATTGGATTTTATTGTATTTTTCAAAATTTTCATGGTGGAACAATTTGTAGGAGGCTGAATTGTAATAGCAATATATTTTTTTTAATTTATCTATAGTAATATGCAAGAGTATATTAAGTAATTATAATATTAAATATATATTATGTAAACACACGGAGTGCATTGATATTACATAAGGAGCTTAAGCATATTATATTTTTTTATTAAGAAAATATAACTCGGGTATTATAAAAGAAAGAACGAAAATTAATCTATTTCATCCTGTTAATTAAGAATTGGTTATCAAATTAGTTCCATTTAACATAAAAATCGTTTGACAAAGAATTAATTAAAAATAAAAAATTAATTAATTAATCAAACTGATATAATATTTTAGCAGTTAAACGGTTCAAAATAATAAATTACAAAAAGATAAATCTTTTAAAAAATAATTTTTATATATTAATATATTATTTTATTAAATCCTAGTTGAATTATATGATTGAATTTTTGAACATCTAATTCTACCGATTTAATGACCGGTTGGAATTTCAAACCTCAAACATGACATTTGTTGAAACTACTAATAAAAATAGCGGTAACAAATGAGTTCATTTTTTTTTTTTATTTAAGTACTTACCCTTTTTTCCCCTTTAGCCCAAATGAAGTATGGATAACGATTAACGACAGTTAACGTTCTCATATCCCTGTGACCAACGAAACCCAACACATTGGACTTTCCAATTCAATTCCAATGGCTTTGAAAACTTGCTTCACTCTTCTCCACCATTCACAACACTCTTCTTCCAGAACCTTCTTCTCATTCCCCTCTTTCAATTCTGCTTCCTGCATTCTTCACAATGAACCTCACAACAACCACATCCTGCATTTCCCAACATTTTTTACTAAGAGGAAGCTCAATCTTGCTCTTCTTCTCACAACTTTTCTTTCGAGCAATTTATCAAACACTAGTGGTGCATTGTTGATGGCTCAAGAGTTGGACTTGGAGCTTCAGAGATACACTGATTCCAAGGAAGGTTTCACTCTTCTTATACCCTCTTCTTGGACTAAGGTAAAATTATTTACCCATTTTTTTAGAATTCAAATTTATTATTAACCTTAATCTTTGATAAGCTTTTTCTACTGTGAAGAATTGCGTATGTTTTCCTCTCTGTTTGGTATGATGTGTTGGAAAATGATTCAATAGAGTTAAATGGAAATGGAATGAGGTGGGTAAAATATTCAGTTAATATCTAGCTGTTAGTGTGTAACTCTTTTACACAGACATTTAATCGTGTGCTGTTGCATAGATCAAATTGGTTTCTTGTTGAGATTGAGGTGTAGAAGTTAACCACTTTTTGTTTTGTCTATATAGCAATAGTTTGATTTGATATTAATTTAGAAGAATTTTGCATTGAAAATGCATAAAATTTAAACTTGGATGAAATGGAAATGGAATAGTATTGGATGAAACTGATCATCATATTTCATAAAAAGTTGTTATTTATTCCCACCAAATTACAACACTTTCCATTTACATGGTAACAATCTTTGCTGCTCTGGTTTACAATGAATAGGTTGATAAAGCTGGGGCAACTGCTTTGTTTCAAGATGCAAGTATGGGGAGCAACAACATTGGGGTTGTTGTGAACCCAGTTCGTCTTGAAAATCTTGGAGACTTCGGGAGCCCCGAGTTTGTTGCTGATAAGCTTTTACAAGCAGAAAGGCGTAAGGTAAGGTTCTTGTTTCCATTGCTGGAACTTTCTGTGACCAATGGAAAATTTGAGTCAAGTGTTGATGATATTGATTAGAAGAATCTCCCTGTACTTTACCATAACAACATAAGCAAAGGAATAATGAGCTGAAATATTTACCTTGGATTACTTTGACTCTGTTGTGAACATCATTTCGCTAATACTAAGCGCTAAGACACTAAAGGCTAAACTAAGTAATTGGCTAAAAATTGTCTTCTCTGTTTCATTCATTACATTATATAATAAAAAGGACTCTAGAACCTTCTCTTCCTATAACAAACTATTGGCACCTCACCTGTGCTCTAAGCCTCTAAAGTATTCCTTCCTGTAATTATTTATTTTTATCCATAGTAGATTCTTCGTTGATCTTTATTTAATTAAATCAAAAGTAGCAATGATCATAGATGTTAGTGAAACATTGCTTCCGTATTTATGACCAAAGGAGTAATGGCCATTACATATAGTTTGCTCTGCATTTAACAACTAAAGTAAGAAGGCAAAATTGTCTTTGATCCTAGGGGATAATCAAATGTCTATGTGATTGTATATCATTTTAACTTGTGTGTATTGTTCTCCTCATCTTCAGGAAAGTACAAAGGAAGCTAAATTAATTGCAGCTTCAGAAAGATCAGGAAATGGAGATTTGCAAATTTATGAATTTGAATACACCATTGATAGTACTCGTGGAGGAAAGAAGAGGATATTTTCTGCAGCATTTGTGACCTCAAAGAAACTCTATCTTCTTAACATTGTTCATTCTGATAAACCAGAGAGTCCTCTTGAACCATATAAAAGAATGATTTTAGAGCAAGTTCTCCATTCCTTTAATGCAGCAGCTTAAAACTTTGAAATGAAAATCTCATTTCTTCTCTGATTATTCTCCCTCTATTGAGTTTTGGTTCTTAAAATATGGCAACTGATTTATGTTCAGTCTTGGTTGAAAGTCATAAAAATCAACCAGACTGAAATTCTAGTGTATGATTTTATATCACTATGTTTTAACTTACATAGCTACATATTACTTGAACAGTTGAACATTATATCTTTTCGAAAGAGAAAATACTGCAGGAGGTGTGTAATTATTTTCAACAAAGATAAAAAACGTTGATTGCATGAACAAATTATTTTCAGAAGATTATAGTTAGCGAGATCTCAACTAGGTTTAATTCACAGGCATAGGCTTACGCTTTCCACTGATCCTTCCTCCCTTAAGCTATTTATGAAGAAGGCGAAAAGAACACATAGTTATATGTAGCTGTAAACCGAAATCTAAATATTTTGGCTCAGAAATATTGTTGGTTAAATCTGATGAGTTTGGAAAACTCTAAATTAACATTTGTGATTACTAAACATTATTAATTTAATTAATTGCAAAAATATTAATTCATATATGATGACCAAGTTAATTTTTGCTATACAGATTTAGCATTGGGCCGAAAATAAAAGAAAATGTTGTAAGCCCAAATGTTTTATAAAAACTTTCAGCATTGATGCAAAAGTGCTTTGATTATTGGGGCTGAATTAGTATTCTCATTATTGGGCCAGAATGAATCTCATTGTTCCAAAGCCCAACTATGATCTATGCTAAGTGATCCAATACTTGGTCCGAAACATAATGAAAGAAAGCACATTGGCTCCATGGTCCCAACGGATTCCATTTCTTATTAAGGGATGGCTTTCAAAATTTAACTTGGTAGCATTGGAAACATAAATGAGAGAGAGTATGAGTGACATGATTGATGTGTTTAATGCTACACGCCACTCTAGTAAGGGAAGTAAAAGCAATTCCATTTTATTTAATTTGTTCCATTTCAAATAATTGCTTTTTCTTTAATTCTATATTCTCTCTCATCTTTCTCTCTTCTCTTTCGGTCAATACCCAACAACCATGGAAGCTACACCTAGCCACCGAAAGAAAGATGGAGCACGCTACAAGACCATCTCAATGATGGCAAGAAAAATAAAACTTAAAATATGCTGTGGCTGAGAATCTTATCACTTGTGGAAAGATTTTGTGATGGGATCTTAACTTCTCCATACCAAAAAAGGTTGAAGAAGATTTCGGCCAGCAAGGTGAAGATCCTTGGAGGGATGGCTTGTCTCTGATTATGTTCAACCACCACAGAAGGTAGTTAGGGTGGCTACGTGATGGAAGAGGCAGAGATTGGAGCAGATGAAACCATCATCATCATGAAGTATCAAGGGTCAGAATTTCATCTTGGAGAGCAACCCAAGAATGGAGCGCTCAGATTGATGAAGAGTGATGACCAAGGAAGAACTAGAGGTATTTGCATGTTGGGTTTTGCATGGGTTACCTCTTATCTCTCTTTGGCCGAACCGATTATGAGTGAAGGAAAAGAAGTTAAGCTTGGTTTTTGTTTCAACTGTGAAGGCTTCTCCTCTCTATAAAAGCGGTGAACAGTCACAATTTGATTCAAGGAGTTAGAAGTAAGCAGTGAGAGTGCAAGGCACAGGATTCTCATAACTACCTAAGCTTACAGATTTTCTTCTCCTTCAATATATTTTGTTTAGTATTTTTCTGTTTAATTTTGTCATGTCTTGAGTCTCATGGAAAAAGGCAAACAGTAAGGTTTGTATGAAAAAGCCATAGAGCGGAAAAAGACAAAGAGTGCAAAATTAAAAGAAAAAACCATAGATGTCCTTAGAGTTCTTTTGTACATCTGTGTTGTGTTTCATGATTTTGTGGGAATCCCCTTGTAAATTGGGTTAGCACTTTACAGTTTGAAATCGGGATAATTGTAGTGAAATTTCATCATTGTTGTGATGGAGACTGGATGTAGGCTGCACTGCACTTAGCAGCTGAACTAGGATATATCTGGTGTAATTTTCTCTCTCTTCTACTTCATTTCTATTTCTACTGCACAGGAGCTAAAATCGAAAAATATCTCGTGCCAAGTGACGAGACAAAAATAAAAGTCTCGTGATTAGGGACGAGACAAAAATAAAAAAGTCTCCTCAAAGACCAGAAAGTGAAATTGATAAAAAGAGGGCTAAGATTCAACCCCTCTTCTTTTAGCCACTGAAAATCATCAAAATCATAGTTTGAATTTTGGATATAGTTAGTTGTGTAAGTAAGAGTGTCAAACAAATTGGTCTATTAATCCAATTTGTTTAGGTCTATTATAGATTTAAATGGATGAACTAATTATATATCAAATATATATGGATATTTAAAATAAAAGTTTTATCTATTTTTTAAAAAATCTATCAAACTAAACGAGTCAATATTTTTTTTTTGAATTTGTTATCTAAATAGATAACTTGTAATTAAAGCATGTGTATAAGGAGGGAAAAGAGAATCAGATTGTTGGCTACTTGGCTTGAGAAAGCTTGAAACCTCACCCAATTCTGTAGATAGCCCACAACACAAATTATTGCAGATGATTTTAGAGGGACACACTATTTCGATTAGAAAAGGAATAATAAATATTATTAATTAAGTTAATTGCATAATTTAAAATTATGAATAATTTTTTAAATAATAATAAAAAATAAGATCACTATTTTTATATTCTACAGAGTTTATAAAAAAAATTATAATAAATTAACTCTAAATAAATTATATATTAACTTTGTAAAAAAACAATATACATTAGATATTATACGTAATAATATAATATATTATCTTATGACTAATTATACATTGGATATTATTCCCTTCTCTTGAATTTTGCTTCTTAAAATATGACAATTGATTTATGTTTAATCTTAGTTGAAAATCATAAAAATCAACCAGACTGAAATTTATGTTCAGACTAAATATTTTACACCAAATTAATTTTTTTATTGAAATTAAAAAAACGAGTTGTTAATCAATTATGAATTCATATTTAAATTTGAATAAAAATAAAGTATTATTTTAAATTTTATCTCACTAATCAGACTTAATTTAAAAATAAAAATTATTTTGTACACTATATTATTGGATAATATGATTATTTTCCAAATAAAATAAACAAAAAAAACACTAGTTATATTTTTTAGAAAACAAATTTAAATCTTTTTTATATCATATATGATAATCTTTTTGATGTATTTAAAACTTTCTACATTTACATATAACACGAAAACAAAAAATCTTAAAATGAATTTAAATATGAAATTTTTGAAATAAAATCTTTTCTATTTTTAATTATAATCTAATCTAACTAACATACTCTAACTAACCAGTAAACCTTATATAAATGTATTCACTTATATAAATGTTGTGTTTAAAAAAAGAAATCCAAAAAAAAAGTTAGTTAAGAAGACGAAAAAAATACTTAAAGCAAGAATGAGTCAAGAGAAAATCAGACTGAAATTATTTCGTTCCACCCAATTAATTAAAACTTGCCATCAAATTAGTTTGGTTTAATATAAATCGTTTGACAGAAAATTAATTAAAAATAAAAAAATTGACTAACTAGTCAAACTGATATAGTATTTTAATAGTTCATCAGTTTAAAATAATAAACTACAAAAGATTTAATCTTTTTAAAAAAATATATATCTTTTATATATTAATATATTATTTTATTATATAAAATAATAAACCACAAAATATATATCTTTTTAAATCTTTTGAACATTTAACTCTACGGTTCGATAAGGGGTTTGGTTTTCAAACCTCAAACATGGCATTTATTGAAACTACTAATAATTAAAATAAAAATAACGGTAACAAATGAGTTCAATTTTTACAATTAATGCCCTTAAGGTTGTCATGTCCCTGTGACCAATGAAACCCCAACACATTAGACTTTGTAATTCAATTCCAATGGCTTTGAAAACTTGCTTCACTCTTCTCCACTATTCACAACACTCTTCTTCCAGAACCTTCTTCTCAATCCCCTCTTTCAATTCTGCTACCTTCATTCTTCACAATGAACCTCACAACAACCACATCCTGCATTTTTCAACATTTTTTACTAAGAAGGAAGCTCCATCTTACTCTTCTTCTCACAACTTTTCTTTCGTGCAATTTATCAAACACTAGTGCTGCATTCTTGATGGCTCAAGAATTGGATTTGGAGCTTCAGAGATACACTGATTCGAAGTAAGGTTCACTCTTCTTATACCCTCTTGTTGGACTAAGGTAAAATTATTTACCCATTTTTGTTGAGTGACCTTAATCTTTGATAAGCTTTTTCTACTGTGAAGAATTGCGTATGTTTAGTATTGATGTGTTGGAAAATGATTCAATAGAATTAAATGGAAATGGAATGAGGCGGGTAAAATATTGAGTTTAAAATCTATATGTTTTCCTCTCTCTTTGGATTTTGAGAAATTCTGGACAAGATCTCCTCCTTCTAAGATAACGCCTTGATTTTAGGCTTCAAGATTAAGTACTCCTTCCATATCTTTACTATGTCTGTCCATTTTACTACTTTAAGGGCTTGTTTGGGTGAGCTTCTAAGAAAAGATATTTATTCGAGTTATCTTTTTTTAAAAGATTTTATAGAAAAGTAAAAGTAATTTTATGTTTGGATATCTCATGTAAAAAGATTTTTTTATCTATCAATTATGTTTGGGTATAACAATATAAAAGTACTTTTTTGTTTATTTATTACATGAAAAACATCATTTTTTTAAGGAAAAAAGATCTTTTAAAAAAAGATGTAAATTACAACTTCTCAAAAAAGATCTTTTTTTGATTTTACTAGTGCTTTTACTTTTACTACTAGAAATTTGCCAAACACGTTAAAAAATAAAAAAAAGATCTTTTTTTCATTGAAAAAAGATTTTTTTTTTAACAAAATAATGGCGCCCAAACATGTACTAAGGCGTACGGCCTCACTAGAATGTTGTATTTGAATTTTCGTTTTACATTTAAACTTATATTTAATTTAAATCAATATTTAATGCCTTATGTTATGAGAGTTTTTTGTTTTAGTTAAAAATTATCTAAATTTACATCATACAAAAAGATAAAAAATCCTACAATGAAATTTTAAAACTGAAATTTGAAAATGAAATCTTTTAATTTTATCCATAATATAATATGAATTAAATTGACACACTCTATCTTAAAAAGTGAAGCTTACATAATGCCTTCTGATAGTCTTTTGATTTACTTAAAACTATCCACATTTACATAGTACAAAAAGATAAAAAAAGAATTTTAGAATGAAATTTTAAAATGAAATCTTTTATTTTTTATCCATAATTTAATATAAATTAAATTGACACACACTATCTTAGAAAGTGAAGCTTACATAAATAAATACCATATTACTATATCTAAAAATAGGAAACCAAGAAAAAAGAAAAAGTAGGAAACCAAGAAAGAAGAAGAAGGAGGAGAAGAAGAAGAAGAAGAAGAGAAGGAGCCAAGAAGAAGAGAAGAAGAAGGAGTGAAGAGCAATCAGATTCTGCAATGATGAATCCGTGGGATATCAGAGACCCGTGGGATATGATAGACTTTGATGCCGATGAAGCACGGCAGTTTCAGTTTGAGTTTCCGCCTCTGCCTGAGCCCGTCTGGAATGGGGACGAAAAAAAGATTGTTGCCGCCAATGTAGGTGATCCCCAGCCCCAGCCGTGTGCCATGGACGTGAGTGGTAATGAACCACCTCAGCTGGTTATTGATGAGTGTTTGGCCGAAGCAATGAACATGACAGAGCAGTATTGGGAAAGCCCATTATCTGGTTATCAACCACTTCAGTGTCAGCCTCAGTCATGTGCCATTGACGTGTGTGGTAATCAACCACCTCAGCTACCGTCTCCGTCTCAGTCTCAGCCTTGGTCTCGGGCACTTCAGTTTCAGCCTCAGCCATGTGCCATTGACGTGTGTGGTAATCAACCACCTGAACTACCGTCTCAGCCCCAGCCCCAGCCTTGGTCTAGGCCACTTCAGTCTCAGCCTCAACCGTGTGCCATTGACGTGTCTGGAAATCAACCTACTCAGCTACCGTCTCAGCCTCAGCCGTGTGCCATTGGCATGTGTGGTAATCTACCACCTCAGCTACCGCCTCAGCCTCAGCCTCAGCCTCAGCCTCAGCTTCAGCCTCGGCCTCAGCCTCAGTCTCGGCCTTGGTCTCGGTCTCGGCCTCGGCTTCTTTCTCACCCTCGGCCTCAGTCTCAGAGGGATATAGTAAGGACGGTGACGGATGAGTTTTTCGCTGACACGTGTGGTTATCCACCACCTCAGCCTCAGCCTCAGACTCAGTGGGATTCGAGGAACATGTTAGAGCTGATTCCTGATGTCGGTGGTCATCAACCACTTCAACCTCAACCTCCGGTCTGGACTTGGGAGGAGAACAAAGCCTTTGAGTCGGTTATTACCAGTTGTTTTCAGGATGCTATCGACAACCGTTGGGAGGACGTTGCTGCTCGTCTCCCCGGCAGGACCCCGGCACAGCTGCAAGAGCACTTTCAGAAGCTGATGAACGACATCAAAGCCATCCATAACGGTCATCATACAAGCACTCCTCTCTCCATCCCCATCATCAATGCAACAACACCACCACCATCACAGCCTTATTCGACGGATCATCATCACAGGTCGGTATTCTCAATATTTTCATTCTCTTCTTATTTCGCAAGGTTTATTTCTCGTAATCTTTCTTTCTTTCTTTCTGTTTACTTATTCTATATTTCCTTTTTCTTATAAGTTTTATGAACAAACCTAATAAACAATGGACTTTTTTTTCCCTTTAATTTGTTTTTGAAATAAATAAAATATTTTGAAATGGAGATGTCAAATGTATAAATATTTTTGTTTACATGAAATTCATTGATTATCAAATATTTCGTTTATTATCATGGCAGGGTGGAGGTCGTGCCAGCTGCAGAGGAGGAGGTCGTGCCAACTGCACAAGAGGAGGCAGCACCAACAAACACAGGATATCATTGGACCGAAGATGAACATAGGTATTTATTATTATATTACTTCTTTTTACCTCTTATTTATTTATTTATTTATTATCTAGTTGAATATTGGTATTTACCAAAAAAAAAGTGAAGCAACTAGTATCAACATATAGGAGCACTTCTCTTGATTTAGATATATCTCTAACTTGTGATTGTATGTTATCTACAATATATAAGTCTAGCACCTCTTTTTTGTAAGATCGACTTCACTGCTCTCTTGTTAATTAAACCTTTCATACATTAGTGTCTTTTGTGCATCAACAACTAACAATTTGAGTGAGTTTTAAAGTAATTTTTGTTGATTGCTAAATTTATTTTGTTTTGACCGTGGTTGGCGTAATAAGGTTTCTGGTTTGGACTGAAATCCAAAAAAGAAAAAAAAAATTGTTTGATATCTAAAAATGTCGTTACTAATTAAATAGTTTATGTTTTTGTTCAAAAATTTTTAGTATAACATTTGTTAATAGTTATTTCAAAAATCATATTTTTGAAGGTTATTTATTAAAGGGTACCAAGAAGAAGGTTCACATTGGAAAAGAATTTCAGAATATTATGTAAAAACAAAAACTCCGAGTCAAATTTCCAGTCATGCTCAGAAACATTTTTTACATCAAGAAGATTTGGCTAAAGGAAAAAAGCTAAGAAAAAGCATTTTTGATGTAATTTGATCATCGTAAGTCATTTCTTTACTCTCAATCAGTTAGTCTAATTCAATTTCTACTAATATAGAAAATATTTAATTGGCTATTTTAAACTCTTAAGTTATTATTCATGGTAGTTACACTATTTTAATTGTTTTTCAATGTAGAAATTGTGCCCTATTCCGAGGTTTTTAATGGATGGAGGAGGATTTGCTTAAAGGAGGAAGAACATGTAAATGGTCTAAAGATTTTTATTTATGTTACACATATCTAGTTCGAGTTAGTTGTTAGCTAGTCTTGTAAATGAACAATGACTGGAAGATAGGTTTGAAAAAATAATGATGTAGGAATATGCTATCATTATAGATGTAATTGTGATTCATAACCTTTTTATCAATAATATTTGATTTTCTAGTTCTCCGGCCTTGATGGCAATGCCGAAGGGGACGGCGAACTAGATTTTATCTAAAGTCTTTGATGTTTATGTCGAAAGGACTTTTGGTAGAAAAGATGTATCTTTTTAAAGGATTATTAGCTTCAAATGTATTAATTAAACAGATATGTAAAAATTTTTTAAAAGTATTTTATCCATAAAAATTAGTTATAAAATATTTTTAGTTAATTTTATACTTTTATTAATGATTACTTCTTTTTCATATTTTATTTGGTTGTCATTGATGTTGAGAGTTAGTATAAGAAGAGCTTGACACTAATTAGATTATAGACAAAATATTTGATACTAATGAGCTTGTTAAGTATTTACGCAATTACTCCAATTAACTTGTTGTGTGCTGTATTTACATGATGGCAGTAATAAAATTTTGTGATGTTATTATTGCCTCTTTTTTATGAACGAGAATAAGTGACTTTTGTAACAACACTTTTGTTGTTCTTATTATCGTGAAAATCATATTTATCATGACAGCCTTAGATAAGAAAATGAAGACAAGATGTAATAGAATTATCTGCTGTTCATAAAAGAAAATTATTTCCATTCTATAAAAGAGAAAAGAAAAGACATTCATAGAACATACTTCAATTTAAGTTATATATTTTCCATGTTATCTTTCTAATGTTATATAGTGTGTACATTTTCTATATATAATTATAGAGTAAATTTCTATGTAAGTTATTTTATTTGATCACAGTAAATACGAATAATACTTGTTTGAATCTTATTCACAAATTTTCTACTCCTTGAAGAGATCAGTTATTTTCATATGAGGCCTCTTACCCATACAAGCTTTTTTGGCTTATAAGTTATACAAGTTGCTCCAAATCCAAAAAAAAAACCACGCGCCCCTTCCTTTCCGCCACTTCTTCCTTGACGCCATGCTCGCCGTTCAAGGTAACTGCAATTCACAACTCTAGTGTTGAAAAAAATTAGTGTTAGGTAATTATTTTTTGTTGTGCTTGAAATCAATAAGCTCTTTGCGCTTGTAGATGTTGTACACGTGGCTTCCCTTTGCCATCAACATGATTGCAATGATGGATCATCAACTTCTAACTTCACGATTAAGTGTTTCTGCAACTCGTTCTCGGAAATAGGAGATCTACCGGCAACGCTCAAACCGGTGGATGACTATGGTTTATTGATTCACCAGAAAAAAGGAAGAAACATTATTCAAGGTACTGTTTTACTCAAACCGGTGGATGACTAGGTTTTTCTTCTAGATTGTCTCTGTCATGTGCTTCATCCTTAACCAGCAAAACATTAAAAGATTTCAAGAAGAAATATATTGTCTCCTCCTGTTTTGGGTGTATTTTTTAAATCTTTTGGGTGTATTTGTGCAATCCTTTGGGTGTATTTCTGTAACTGTTTAATAGGTGAGTTTCGTTCAGACTTGTAAAGCTTGTAAATGTAAAACACTTGTATGTAGAGATTAATCCTTTTCATATTCATTGGCACCATCATTGAATTCTTTATTGAAGTCGTTCATTAAATATGCCCGTTTTTACTTGTCCTACATTATTGTCTTATTTCATCTATTTTTTGTTCTCGTGCTTGAGTACTGTTCAAGCCATTCTTTCTCTTTTGATTTCCCATTAATCTTTTTATGCCATTTTTGGTTGGAGAACGTTGCCATAGGTATTTTTCTCAACTCCTTGCTTCACCTCTTTGTTTCGTTGTAGAACCATTATGATCTTGAGTGTCTTCGACTTGGTGCTTTAGTTTAATTTAGTGCATTATTCTTGTTATGATTCGAATAAGCTAATTTTAGCTACGAGAGTTTGATTTAATTTATACTTGAAGCTATTTTGTTGCTGTTACATCATAAGTTCTTTCTTTCGTGGTAGGCAAGAGTCACTTCAATTTCTTTTTTACTTAGAATTTGATTCATATGTTGCTCCTATAAGCAATTAATGTTGTTTATGCAGTTAAATAATTTTGGAAAAACAACAGCAGATGTCACCTTGCTTTTCACATGGACTGTAAGTGAAGCTTTTTTGTTGACTATTTACTGTTACACTGTTGGTGTTTTAATGTTTTATCCTATTCTTGGCCCTTGGGGTGCTTAATGCAAACAATTGATGTATGCATTCAGAATTCTGTTGGAGGACTTTCTGAGTTTAGTGGCGATCATTTTAATTCAAAGATGTAAGAAAATTGTGACTTGTTCACCTTCTTTGTGAAAATCTCCCATTTGATTGCTTTTTTATTCTAACATTCAAGATACATATTATGTCATGCTAGGGTGAATGACAAAGTTATTCATTGCATCAGATTGGAGCAGCTGTTGCAGCAACTCTGACTATTGCTTCAGATGCTCAACAAACCGTCACATTTTCACTAGCATGAGACTTCCCTGAAGTCAAGTTCCGGCAGGAAGGGTTTACAACAGGTTGGCTGTAGAGAACTTGTATAAAATTTCCTGTCTGAAGACTATGCTTAACTAACAAAACTTAACAGGCGTTACACTAAATTCTATGGTACAAATGGGGTTGCAGCTGCAAAGATTGTGCATGATGCTATTATCGGTAATACTCTTTGATGAGATACATTAAATTTTGTATTTCTATGGTTGGGATTGCTGCTAAACTAAGTATTGAGAATTATATCCATAGATATATTTTTGGAGAGCCAGACTATGGATAAAATTTTCTCTTTTCTTTTCTGTTCTTTCTTTGATGGCAAATTTAGATGATTTCCCAAAGCATGCACCATAGTTTTAACTGCTAATAGCCTAATAGATTTCATGAATAACTTATTAAAGCTTCTATGAATTGGTGACATAGGGCACCGGCAATGGGAGGCTCAGATTGATGACTGACAAAGACCAATCCTTGAAGACAAGAGACTTTCGGAGTGGTAATGCTCAGTTCTTTATTAACTTTCTTCTTGTACTTAAAATTCTGAAGCATTCAGAGTTGTACAGGTACCCTACAACCCTTCTAAATGAGCTTTACTATCTGAATTCTGGGTTCACCATTTGGACAGGTATTTCTCTAAAACTTGGGTTTTATATATTAGCTAATTAAGCCTTGTTTATTTGCTTTAAACTTTTCAGACTCTGCATGATTATGTGCTATGAGGAAGAAGGTGGTAATGCAGTGGGCAATACAGATCTATGTGTTATATGCGCCCTTTAGCCATATAGGCAATGAAGTGGGCATTATTGAGACCAAATAAGCACATGTGGCGCGAGATTAAAGTTGATGTGAAGAAAGGTGATTTGTCTTTGTCAAGATACCATGCTGGTTTTTGCAAATTTGCACGTCTTCTGAAGACAAAGAATGAGAAAGAACCAAGAAGTCTATGGCAGCTTATATACGATTCTACTTGCAAGAGGATGTTGTAGTCAAAGATTATTAGATTTAAACTTGTACAATGCACCAAAAAAATGCAATAATGTAAATGAAAATAATCTTTTGTATTAAAAGATAAAATATTTTAACCTTATCAAACTTTTTTTTATAGAATTATTTTGGATGTTTTTTTTTAGATATGGACCAAGGTTTAGTGTATCACTCAGTTATTAAATGTTATTGTTGTGTTTTTCGAACTTCTCTGGGTGGGGCAATTTGCAGGAGGAGGCGAGCTGTAGGTAGGGGTGTTAAAAAAATATTAGTTTAACAAGTTTTCTCAGTTTAAATATTAAATAAAAAAAATCTTGATAAGATTATTTTTCGATATCAATATATATTAATTATTATACATATTAAGATTGGTAAGATTTTTTTTAATGTTAAAATAATATATAAATATATATTTTATAAATAGAAGAAAAGAGTGTCCTTTTTAGCATTTTTCATAAAAAAATAGTGAAATTTTTTTATACAAGAATAGTTCCATAATTTGAGATTTAATTGATCAAAAAATTTGTGAGAATGAATTTGCTAAATAGAAAAGAATACTACTCAAATAAGAAAATCATCTATATAGGTTGACTTAATCATTTTTTCATTAGTTTAAAACGCACCAATTAAATGAGCATGTAATAACTCTTTGAAAGAACTCGTGAAGTAGAAATTATTTATTTTTTAGTAAATATTTAAATTAATTTTCTAACAAATTTTAAATTGGATATTTTAGTTCACTATAAAATTTTATTTTTTAAAAGTCTTCTAAAACATATTCG
>NC_029779.3:46400916-46405109 GCF_000817695.3 Arachis duranensis
TATATATATTATTGTGATTTTTTAAAAGTAATATTGGTTGTTAACAAAAAAAATTACAAAAAAGATATATACTTAACGAAAAATTACCAAATTTTATAGATAATAATATCTTATTTTTATAATCATACTTGTAAAAATAACATCAAAATTCAATTTCTAAGACATTTTTTAAAAATATATATTTATTGTTTGACATTTTTATCACATTTTAAAATTATTTGAAGACATTTTTATCAATAATAAAATTTAAATATATTTTTGTCAACATTTAGATAATTTAAAATTATTTTTTATGGTTAATCCGATAAATAAATGGGACAAGTCATCAAATTCAATTCATTTTAAATGGCATTGCTTGTAAATTAAGTGTTCTTTATTTTTCCTAGCCTTTATTCAGATTAATCTTATCCTTAGGAGTGTCAATCATTTTGATGATTCTTTCGTGTTTAATTTATATGAGGTAACAGAAAGAAATTGACTAAGTCTCTAGTGCTACTTTAGAAATTAGAGTGAGACTCGTGCAATGTGCAGAAAAGTTGATTATTTATATTATATAGTATATTTTAATAAATATTATATTAAAAATATTTGAGAACATATTATAAATAGATTTTAAATTTATTTATTTTTAAAAAAGACATAAATTATTTATATTAGAATTATACAAAACTCCATTTTTTTTTAATTTTTCGATTTGCATTAATGACTACAATTTATTTTTTCTTGCAGTTTTTTTATTTGTAAATAATAAAAAAAATAAATGAATGAGAATGAAAAACATATAAAAATGTTATATTAAATTTAAGAAATTTTTGACAATTAGTATAAGAGATTAAGAAATGAAGAGTAGTAAGAGTCTTAATATGTATAAGTTGTAGAATTTAATTATTTGTATGAAATTTTTTATAATTATTATTATTATTATGACACTTTTAATGTATGTTTATTGCATTTAATTAGTACTTGATGTTTCAATTGAATAATAATAGATAAGAATTTTTTTGTTTTAATTTTTTTAAAACATTTTACTAAATAGGTGATTAGTTGATTTTCATCTAGCAATTTTGGGTATTAACTCTTCCGGTCTGTCATTACCACTGCAAATTCTTCTACAACAAAGAGAATAAGACATGGTCAAAGAATGATAATCCATTCTAAGTAAATTATGGAAGCAATACTGCACATGTGGGAATAACAATTTAAAAAAGAGGAACACGTAAATGTAAATTGTGGAAGAAATACTCCACATGTAAAATAACAATTCATAATTTGATGATGAAATATTGCAATCGATAGTATATAGGGAGCAATAATTTTAAATGCACATTAATTTTGGTTGTGACGGTTGGACAGAACCGTTTGCAAAAGAGGAATACATAAACTTGTGCTACTTGCAACGAGTTCACAATTAAAATATTATTTATAACAAATAAATAAGACTATTGAAAATGATATTGAACAATGAGAAGAGTAAACGGCAAAGTTGAAAATCTTTAAGAAGATACCTGGGACAAATTTCCTATGTTGGCGGCGCCGAATGGTGACGTTGGTCTGAGACCCAGAATTGAGCACTGGCAGGAAAACCGCAAAAGAATAAATGGAGTTTGCGTTCTTGCAATTTATGCAATGCGGCGAGATGGACATCGCGATGTACAATTTGTTTTGAGGAAAAAACAATAGCTCATGAGACCGGAAGATGATGGAGGAAATAGGATGGGACCGGAAGAGGATGGAGGAAATAGGATCTTGGTACAGAGAGGTGCTAAGAGGGTGAGGGTTTAAGAAAGGTAATAAACTCTTTGGTTTTGAGAGTTTTTTGTCGGGGTAAATGTTAATTTGTGTTTTGTTGTTTTAGAAATAAAGATTGATTTGGTGAAAATTAATTTGTTGGTTTTTATTGTGTTTTTTAGTTTTTTTTTTGTGGTTTTTTATGTGAAAATAAAGTTGATTTGACAAGATTTGAGTGGTGAATTCTAAAATTTTGCCAAATAAGCGTTGATGCTGACATGACGTTAGTAGAAGAAGAGAAATAACTTAAAAGTAACTAGATAAATCTATGTACCTATTTTTATATATTAAAAATAGATAAATAGATAAACAATGTCATTTAATTTTTATTACAACTTTCATCGTTACGATATGATGTAGCATAAAATTATGTTTAATATTCCTACATTGATAACTTTCTCAAATCAGAAAAATACTAGCATGATATTGGAACATATTTAATATGAATTTTAAGAGTAACAATAATTTTTTAATTAAAAATAGAGAAAAGATTGAAAATTAAGAGTATAATATTGTCCCTCTTTAATTAATAATATTTTTTTATTGATGTATATTATTCTAAAATTATTCAATAATATTTTTTTTACTGTATATAAAAGTAAAGTAATAAAAACAAGAGATAATTTTGAAAAAACACACACAATAATAAAATGGAATTATTAATTGTGACTTGTGAGAGTAATATTACTCTCTAAATAATTACTGTTAATGTTAAATATATTTTAAGAATAAATTATAACATTCTGATTGCATTAGCATAATTAGGCTAATTGTTTTTATATTGGTTAAATATATGTATAATACATTGTTATTGGAAGATTAGGTGTTTTTTTTATATGGTGTTTTATTCAAATCGGATGGTTTGATTTGTTTAAAGAAAAAAATAAACTACAAATCAGAGGGTCCAATTTGTTTGAAAAAAAAACTACAAATCGCAGGGTCTGTTTTGGATTTTTTATTTTTTTTATTTTTTAAAATGAAAATCGGACGGTCCGATTTCAACTTTAAAATTTTTTTATTTTCAAAATCACAGATCGGACTGTCCGATTTGTGATCGTTTGAAAAAAAAATAAAACAAATAGGAGGTACCTATTTATAGTTTCTATAACAAAGTTAAACACTTCTCTTCTCATATTATTGGGAGATACACTCTTCTCTTTCCCACACGAAAAAGAAAAAGTGGCATAATTAAGGTACTAGTTTGGCATAACAGTACTAATTTCGTTGCTAAAGTACACTTACAAAAAGACACAACAAATTGATTATTCAACTGTGCATAGGGGCAATAGTGTAATTTGGGGTATTCGTCGTTTTGCACAGCAACCAGTTTTCAAAAATTGTTAATAAAAATGATATAAAATTTGAACGTACGCATTACTGTGAGAGCGAAATGTCACGGCCTTGGACACACTCCAACGCTACCGTGCCGGCACTCAGACTTACTCAACCTCTTGAGCTAAGACCAAGTCAGCCTAACCCTCAATACTTAGCAAGAAAGCTAAGAACACAAGAGAACACAAGAGAAATGAAGCTTTGGTGGAAAGAACACTTTATTACTCAAATGTGGGTTACAAATGATTCACACACCCCCAAACTCTAACTCTCACCCCTATTTATAGCCATCAACCTCCTCAATGGATGGTTAGGATTAAATCTAATCAACGGTCCAGATTAATCATCCAGAACCTTCTTTACAAATATCTATCCTACCACAACTCTCTAAATATTTCTAGATTATTCCATACCACTCTTTATACTTCTATATACATCTATACTCTTCTAGAATACTCTATGACCTTCCAGAGTCTTCTAGAACCTTCTAGAGTATTCTCAAACACTCCAGAAAACTATACAAACATTGTTAAATCTAACCTTCTAAAATTTTCTGTGACATTCTCCCCCACCTAATGCGCAGACGTCCTCGTCGCGTTCTGTTCATGATAGTGCTCTAGGTGTTCTTGGAATTGCCACAGATCTTCGCGAGTTTCCTAGCTAGCTTCGGTTATCGGGAGCCCTTTCCACTTGATCAAGTATTGGATACTTGGTGGCACCCCTCTTCGTCGCACGATGCGATTAGCTAAGATCTCTTCGATTTCTTTATCAAATGATCTAATTACCACAGGCGGAGCGCGACTTGAGTCACATCTACTCGGTTCGTCTTGGTTTCCATGATATGGTTTAAGCATACTCACATGGAAGACCGGGTGAATCTTCATAGAGGGAGGAAGTTGTACTTTGTAAGCAACCTCCCCAACACGTCCAATGATCTCAAATGACCCTTCATATTTGCGGATTAAGCCCTTATGAACCTTGCGAAAGGCTTTGAATTGTTGTGGAAGAAGTTTGATCATTACCTTGTCTCCCACTTGATAGCTTGCATGCCTCCTCTTCTTATCTGCCCATTT
>NC_029779.3:46405189-46419827 GCF_000817695.3 Arachis duranensis
AGTAAGGCATTCACTCTCTCAGTCTGCCCATCGGTTTGAGGATGGAAGCTTGTTGAGAAATGAAGCTCCGACCCAAGGAGTTTGAACAGCTCTGTCCATAGTCATCCTGTGAAGCGTGGATCTCGATCACTAATGATGCTCTTAGGCAATCCCCAGTACTTCACCACATTCTTGAAGAATAGTCGTGCTGCTTCCTCTGCAGTGCAGTCAGTAGGGGCAGGTATAAAGGTAGCATACTTCGAAAATCGATCCACTACCACGAGAATAGATCCAAACCCCTCGGACTTCGGTAAGGCAGAGATGAAATCTAGAGAGACACTTTCCCACGGTCGCTCTGATGGAGGCAGAGGTTCCAACAACTCACTTGGTGTCTTGTTTTCAATCTTATCTTGTTGGCACACAAGACAAGTCTTCACATAGCTCTCCACTTCATCTCTCATTTGAGGCCAATAATAAGAAGATTCAATGAGTGCTAAGGTCCTTCGCTGACCTTGGTGTCCAGCCCACTTGGTGTCGTGGCATTCTCTTACCAACTTCCTTCTCAGATTTTCCCATTTAAGAACGTATAGTCTTCTCCCTTTTGTGTAGAGAAGATCGTTTTCTAACCAAAATCTTTTGGTCTTACCTTCTCTAGCCAACTCCACCAACTTCTTGGCTAATGGATCGTGATGCAACCATTCCTTGATGGTATGCACAATATCTCCTTCAACCATAGAAATGGCCGCCAACTCAGCCTTGCGACTCAGCGCATCTGCTACCACATTAGTCTTTCCTGACTTGTATTCGAATTCGAAATCAAACTCAGCCAAGAAGTCTTGCCACCTAGCTTGTTTGGGGCTTAACTTCTTTTGAGTTTGAAAGTAGCTTGTAGCCACATTGTCTGTCTTGACGATGAAGTGTGAACCAAGCAAATAGTGACGCCAAGTTCTCAGACAATGCACCATCGCGGTCATCTCCTTCTCTTGGACAGTGTATCGCCTCTCTGTATCATTCAACTTGCGACTCTCAAAGGCAATATGATGTCCTTCTTGCATCAGAACTCCTCCAATAGCGTAGTCAGAAGCATCAGTGTGGACTTCAAATACCTTTGAGTAGTTGAGTAGTGCTAGTACTGGTCCTTCTGTGATAGCAGCCTTCAACTCATCAAAGGCCTTTTGACACTCCTTTGACCATTCCCAAGAGTGATTCTTCTTGAGAAGATCAGTTAATGGTGCAGCCTTAGCGGAGTATCCCTTGATAAACCTCCGATAGTAATTAGCCAACCCAAGGAATGACCTCAATTCAGATACCTTGTTTGGCGGCTCCCACTCTTTGATAGCCTTCACCTTTCCTTGATCCATGCAGAGAGTTCCACCTTTAATGATGTGTCCCAAGAAGTGGACTTCGTCCCTTGCAAAGGAACACTTTTCCTTCTTCACATATAGGTTATTCTCTCGCAAGATCTTGAACACGGTTCGTAAGTGTTCTACATGTTCCTCCAAAGTATTGTTATAGACAACAATGTCATCCAAGTAGACCACTACAAACCGATCAAGGTAAGGTTGAAAGATCTCATTCATCAAGGTACAGAAGGTCGCAGGAGCGTTGGTCAAGCCAAAAGGCATCACCAACCACTCATACGATCCATACCTCGTGACACACGTGGTCTTAGGCTCATCACCATCGGCAATTCTCACTTGGTGATATCCTGACCTCAAATCTAGCTTTGAGAACTACTTGGCTCTACCAAGTTGATCAAACAAATCGGCTATCAAAAGAATGGGGTATTTGTTCTTGATGGTTACCTTGTTAAGTGCTCGATAGTCGATGCATAGCCTCAATGAACCATCATGCTTCTTTTGGAATAAGACTGGTGCGCCATAAGGTGCCTTCGATGGACGGATGAACCCAGCATCTAGCAAATCCTTGAGTTGCTTTTTCAACTCCTCGAGTTCTGGCGGTGCCATTCTATACGGTGTTGAGGCGGGCGGCTTTGCTCCTAACTCCAATTCAATCTCGTGGTCCACCTTCCTCCTAGGTGGTAGTTGTTTTGGCAACTCGGAAGGCATCACATCCTTATTTTCTTCAAGGACTTCCTTGATTTCGAGAGGAACGTCTTCTCTTTCAAATGTTAACTCCTCTTGTAGTAGAGTCAAATATGTAATCTCTCCCTTCTTGAACCCTTTCTTGAGTTGCATAGCAGAGAGTATCGGTGGTCCTCCAACTTTAGAGACTGTAGGGACCATGCATGGAGACCCTTTCTCCATGACGCATACTACGTCGTAGTATGGCATAGGTATTATATTTGCCTTCCTTTGCAAATCGAGCCCGATGACTATTTTAAAATCATCCATGGGTGCTATTGAGAAATCCACAAGGCCCTTCCAAGAACCAAGAGTCATCTCAACCCCTTTTGCTACTCCCTTAAGGGGTTCACCCTTGGTATTCATGGGTTTGAACCAACCATTCTTTTCGGTGATCTTCAACCCAAGCCTCCTTGCTTCATCAGGCGTGATGAAGTTGTGTGTAGCACCAGTGTCGATCATAGCCATGACAGGTTTTTCATTGATAAAGGCTTTGACATACATCAAGCCTTTCTTTTCTGCAGTGCTTGCCTCTTTGGTCTTCACAGCATTTATGTGTTGGATAGATCCAACACACTCAGTTACTTGAGTTTGAGCTTCTCATTCCTCAGCGATAGATGCCAAAGTCCCTAACTTGGGACAATCCTTCATTTGGTGTGGTCCCTTGCACACGAAGCATCCTCCTTTGGGCACGAAAGCCTTCTTCTTTTCTTCATACTCTTTCTTTGAAGAGTATTTTCCTTCCTTCTTGGTTGAGAAGTTCTTCCCCTTGTCTCCCCCACCTTTAGTAGAACTAGGCTTGGAAGAAGACTTGGGTTTAGAGTCTCCCCTATGATACTCAATGAGTGATTCGGCCACCACGATGGCCTCATCGACATCCTTAACATTCCTTCTTTGTAGTTCTTGCTTTGCCCAAGGTTGGAGTCCATCAATGAAGAAGAACAATGCATCCTCTGATGCTAAGTTGGGGATTTGAAGCGTGAGAGTAGTAAACTCCTTTACGTAGTCGCTAATCGTACTCTTGTACTTCAACTCCCTCAACTTCTTCCTTGCTTCATAAACCACATTCTCAGGGAAGAATTGTCTTTTCAATTCCCTTTTGAAATCTTCCCATGTGGCTATGTTGCAAGTACCCTTTTCCATATCTACGCACTTTCTCCTCCACCACAAAGTAGCATTATCAAAAAGGTAGAGAGCTGCAGTGCGTACCTTTATTGCTTCTTCGACCACCCCTTGGCCTTCGAAGTACCTCTCCATTTTCCATAGGAAGTTCTCCACCTCGCGAGCGTCCCTTACGCCCTTGAACTCCTTTGGCTTAGGGAGATCAATCTTTGTCGTCTCCCTTATAATGGTTGGTCGAGATTTTGCCTCCTCGAATCAAACTCGAACTTCCTCAAATAGCTTTAAGGAATTCTCAAGTTTCTCTTCGATTTGGAGCATGCTTTCTTTGAAAGCATCTAGTTCTCCTAACACGTGAGTCTCGAGGGTCTCCTTATCATGTTCTATCCTTTGGAACCGCTCATCCATAGAGGATAGAACCTTCTCCAACACAGAAACTCTCTCTTCTAAGAAGTTAGAGTCCTTACCTTTAGGCTCACTTGAAGAACGGATCTTCTTGTCACCCCATTGAGAAGGAATAGCATTCCTTCCCCTTTGAGACTCAACATGCTCCATAGCGATACTAGAAGCCATTCCCACAAGCGACTTGTGCTCCCTCTTGAACCTTGCTCTGATACCAAATTGTCACGGCCTTGGACACACTCCAACGCTACCGTGCCGGCACTCGGACTTACTCAACCTCTTGAGCTAAGGCCAAGTCAGCCTAACCCTCAATACTTAGCAAGAAAGCTAAGAACACAAGAGAACACAAGAGAAAGGAATCTTTGGTGGAAAGAACACTTTATTACTCAAATGTGGGTTACAAATGATTCACACACCCCCAAACTCTAACTCTCACCCCTATTTATAGCCATCCACCTACTCAATGGATGGTTAGGATTAAATCTAATCAACAGTCCAGATTAATCATCCAGAACCTTCTTTACAAATATCTATCCTACCACAACTCTTTAAATGTTTCTAGATTATTCCATACCACTCTTTATACTTCTATATACATCTATACTCTTCTAGAATACTCTATGACCTTCCAGAGTCTTCTAGAACCTTCTAGAGTATTCCGGAACCTTCTAGAACATTCTAGAACGTTCCGGAACCATCTAGAGTATTCTCAAACGCTCCAGAAAACTATACAAACACTGTTAAATCTAACCTTCTAAAATTTTTTGTGACAGAAAGCCAGAGAGAGACGTTGGGACATGGCAGGTGCCACTTCCAATTGCAAAGCTTCAAACTTGAAATCAAATTTCCGAACTTTCTAACACTCTCTGTATGAAATGTGCTTCCTTTTTTTGAAGCATCTCAAAACACACAAACTTTACGGAAAAGGCCACACGTCTTCATCATTTCATCGTCTTTTTTCGTTTCAAAACAACCTTAGACTTGGTCCCTCCCTATAATAATAGTATCACATTTCTCCTCTTCCTTTGTTCCTTCCATGTCCAAACCTATGTTTATGGGACCTGGTGAAGTGAGTGGTGACTACCCCTTTTGCCTTTTCATATATATAAGCTTGTGTTGTGTGTGGGAAGTGAAAGAGAATTTGTAATTAGCTGTTAAAGATGAGTGCTTTATCTAAGAAGAGTGAAGAATTTCGGAAGAAGAGAGATGGGTTGGTTAAGAAAGAGTCGTTAACTGATTCCACTGCTGAGTCAAGAGAAAGCAGTTTCAGTGGATCAAATTCAAGTTCCTCATGTTCATCAAATGAAGAAGCAAAAGCAGCAAAAGGGTCTTCTTCTCCATCTCCACCTGCTACTCCTCTTGGATGGCCTATTCTGAAAGCTGCAGTTTCCATCAAGAACATCATTTGGATGACACAAAATTTAGTAGTATTGGTTCAAAAGTGTCAGGTCAGTTTCTCGTTATTTTAGAAATCTGTCTTGTTTAATGATATCAGAACTATAAAAGTGGTTGATGTGCTTGAATTTTCAAAAGTATAACGATGATGACAACACTTTTATTTATTTTTTTTTTTTCAGTTTAATTATTCATTGGAATCTAATAATCCCTTTTTATGTCGGTTTAGTTGTAGTTTATTCTCCTAAATCATTTTTCTACCTTTCAATTTTCAAATAAGGAATTTTTTTGACTGTTTGTTCTGTTTTTAAGATAATAAATGTATTTCACTTTTACCTTATTTAGTAGGAAGCAGAAGAATTATTAGAAGATGATTTAGGATGATATATGATTATTGCTAGTAGGTTTGTTAATTTAATTACTTTATTTTCTTTCAAATTGGAGCAGATGCTGAAATGATGAAGGAAAAAGGTTTGCAAAATTGTTGCTTGGTTCACATGTCAGGTTCTGGGAGAGGGAATGTACTGCTTTGGCCATCTCAAATGCTATCACTAATCTGTGCGGTATGCATTTCCTTCTTCTGATACTTTCAAACTTCAAAATTCGAATTTAAAGAAACTCTATCTTCTTAACATTGTTCATTCTGATAAACCAGAGAGTCCTCTTGAGCCACATAAACAAATTATTTTAGATCAAGTTCTCCATTCCTTTAATGCAGCAGCTTAAAACTTTGGAATGAAAATCTCATTTCTTCTCTGATTATTCTCCCTCTTTTAAATTTTGGTTCTTAAAATATGGCAATTGATTTATGTTCAGTCTTGGTTGAAAGTCATAAAAAATCAACCAGACTGAAATTCTAGTGTATAGATTTTATATCACTATGGTTTAACTTACATAGCTACATATTACTTAAACAGTTGAACATTATATCTTTTTAAAAGGAAAAATGTTGCAGGAGGTGTGTAATTATTTTCAACAAAGATAAAAATGTTGATTGCATGAGCAAATTATTTTCAGAAGATTATAGTAAGCAAGGTCTCAACTAGATTTAATTCACAGCATAGAATCCTTTCTACTGATCCTTCCTCCCTTAAGCTATTTATGAAGAAAGAGAAAAAAAATACATCGTTATAATTATATAACTGAAAACGGAAATCTAAATATTTTGGCTCAGAAATATTGTTGGTTAAATTATAGTTTGAATTTTGGATATAGTTAGCTGTGTAAATAGGAGTGTTAAACAAATTGGTTCATTTAGTCCAGTTCGTTTAGATCTACTATAAATTTAAATGGATGAACTAATTATACCATGCTAAACGTGTTAATTTTTTTTTGTTAATTTCTTATCTAAATAGATAACTTGTAATTAAAGCATGTGTACAAGGAAGGAAAAGAGGTTCAGATTGTTGGCTACTTGGCCAGAAAAAGTTTGAAGTCTCACCCAAATTTTCATTCTATAGATATCCTACAAAGCAAATTATTGCAGATGATTTTAGAAGGATACACTATTTCGATTAGAAAGCAATAATAAATATTATTAATTAAGTTAATTATATAATTTAAAATTATGAATAATTTTTTAAATAATAATAAAAAAATAAGATTACTATTTTTATATTCTACAAAATTTATAAAAAAATTATAATAAATCAACTCTCCATAAATTGTATATTAACTCTATCAAAAAAATTATATATTAAATATTATTTACGTAATAATATAATATAAATTTTATCTTATGACTAATTATACATTAAATATTATTCTCCTCTCTTGAGTTTTGGTTTTCAAAATATGACGATTGATTTATGTTCCGTCTTGGTTGAAAATCATAAAAATCAACCAGACTAAAACTTTTAATCCAATTTTTAGTAATTAAAAGTCAAATGATTAAAATCATTGAATGCTAAATATTTTTCACCGAATTAATTTTTTGTTATTGAAATTAAAAAAAAAGTGAGTTGTTAATTAATTCTAAATTTAAATTTAAATATTAATAAAAAATATTATTTTAAATTTTATCTCATTAATTAGACTTAATTTTAAAATAAAAAATTATTTTATACACTATATTAATGGATAATATGATCAATGCTTTTTTAATAATAATTATTGCCAAATAAAATAAATTTTAAAAAATACACTAGTTTTATTGTTTAGAAAACAAATTTAAATCTTTTTTCTATGTTCTATACATGAGAATCTTTTTTATGTATTTAAAACTTTCTATATTTAGTCCCAAAAAAAACTTTCTACATTTACATATAACACGAAAACAAAAAACCTTAAAATTAATTTAAATATGAAATTTTTGAAATGAAATCATTTCTATTTTTAACTAGAATCTAATCTAATTAACATACTCTAACTAACAAGTGAGCTTATATAAATGTTGTGTTGAAGAAAAGGAATCGAAGCAAGAAGCTAACTAAGAAGGCGACTACTTAAAAGCAAGAATGAGTCAAGAGAATTCAGATGTGTTGAGGATGATAGAGGCAGAGCTTTTTGTCGACGACGACAATGTGGGTGGTAATCCGCCGCCTCAGCCCCAGCCTGATTGGGATATGGAGAAGATGTTAGAGCTGATTGCCGGCGACGTGGGTGGTCATCAACCACTTCAACCTCAACCTCAGTCCAACCTGCACTCAGATAAATGGAATATGACAGAGCAGTTGGATAATCAACCACCTCGTTCTTGGAACGACAACAAGGAGAACACGAAGAAGAGAAGAAGAAGAAGAAGAAGGAGTGAAGAGCAATCAGATTCTGCAATGATGAATCCATGGGATATCAGAGACCCGTACGATATGATAGACTTTGATGCCGACGATGAAGCACCGCAGTTTCAGTTTGAGTGTCCGCCTCTGCCTAAGCCCGTCTGGAATGGGGACGAAAACAATGTAGGTGAGCCGTGTGCCATGGACGTGAGTGGTAATGAACCACCTCAGCCAGTTATTGATGAGTGTTTCCCGGAAGTTATGAAGAGGACAGAGCAGTATTGGGGAAGCCCATTATCTGGTTCTCAACCACTTCAGTCTCAGTCTCAGTCACGTGCCATTGACGTGTGTAGTAATCAACCACTTCAGTCTCAATCTCAGACGGATATAGTAAGGACGCTGACGGATGAGTTTTTCGCTGACACCTGTGGTTATCCACCACCTCAGCCTCAGACTCAGTGGGATACCAGTAGGAACATGTTAGAGCTGATTCCAGATGTCGGTGGTCATCAACCACTTCAACCTCAACCTCCGGTCTGGACTTGGGAGGAGAATAAAGCATTTGAGTCAATTATTACCAGTTGTTTTCAGGATGATATCCAGAACCGCTGGGAGGACGTGGCTGCTCGTCTCCCCGGCAGGACCCCGACACAGCTGCAAGAACGCTTTCAGAAGCTGATGAACGACATCAATACAATGACCATCATGATGGAACACAACCCTCTCTCCATCCCTATCAATGCAACAACACCACCACCACCATCACACCCTTATTCGACTCATCATCATCACAGGTCGGTATTCTCAATATTTTCGTTCTTATTAAACTATTCTTCGACCTTAATCCATGACAACAATAAAAAAGTCTTGTATCCCACAAATTCAGCCCAACAGAATACATAAATTCAATTACAATTTTTTTAATTTAAAATCACAAAATAAATTAGAATTAAATTTATATATTTTGTTGGGCTGAATTTGTGAGCCACGAGACGTCTTTATTATTATCAAAGATTAAGGTGAAAGAATAGTTTAATAGACTAAAATTGTATTTAAATTTATGTATTCTATTGAGCTGAATTTGTGGATTACGAAACTTCTTTATTGTTGTCATAGACTAAAGTAAAAGAGTAGTTTAATAATTCCCCTTTTATTTCGCAAGGTTTATTTCTCGTACTCTTTATTTCTGTTTACTTATTCTATATTTCTTTTTTCTTATAAATTTTATGAACAAACCTAATAAACAATGAACTTTTTAATATTTTGTTTATTATCATGGCAGGGAGGAGCTCGTGCCAGCTGCAGAGGAGGAGGTAGTGCCAACTGAACAAGAGGAGGCAACACCAACAAAGACAGGATATCATTGGACCGAAGATGAACATAGGTATTTGTTATTATATTACTTCTTTTTATCTCTTATTTATTTATTTATTTATTATCTAGTTGAATATTGGTATTTACAAAAAAAAAATGAAGCAACTAGTATCAAAATATAAGAGCACTTCTCTTGATTTAAATATATCTCTAACTTGTCGATGATGATTGTATGCTGTCTACAATATATAAGTCTAGCACCTCTTTTTTGTAAATCGATTTTACTGCTCTCTTGTTAATTAAAGGTTTCATATATCAAGTGTTTTTGTATATCAATAACTAGCAATTTGAGCGAGTTCTAAAGTAGTTTTTGTTGATTGCTAAATTTATTTTTGTTTTGACCGTGGTTGGCATAATAAGGTTTCTGGTTGGACTGAAAACCAAAAAAGAAAAAAAAATTTGTTTGATATCTAAAAATATCGTTACTAATTAAATAGTTTATGTTTTTGTTTACAAATTTTTAGTATAAAATTTGTTAATAGTTATTTCAAAAATCTTATTTTGGTAGGTTATTTCTTAGAGGATACCAAAAAGAAGGTTTACACTGGAAAAGAATTTCAGAATATTATGTAAAAACAAAAACTTCTAGTCAAATTTCCAGTCATGCTCAGAAATATTTTTTACATCAAGAAGAATTGGCTAAAGAAAAAAAGTTAAGAAAAAGCATTTTTGATGTAATTTGATCATCGTAAGTCATTTCTTTATTTTCAATTAATTAATTTAATTCAATTTCTACTAATATAAAAAATATTTAATTGGCTATTTTACACTCTTTTAAGTTATTATCCATGATAGTTACACTATTTTAATTGTTTTTCAATGTAGAAATTGTACCTTATTCGAAGATTTTTAATGGATGGAGGAGGATTTGCTTAAAGGAGGAAGAAAATGTAAATGGTTGCACATATCTAATTGCCCTATTTAAGTTGCACATATTTAGTTCGAGTTAATTGTTAGCTAGTTTTGTAAATCAATATAGATGTAATTGTGATTCATAACATTTTTATCAATAATATTTGATTTTTTAGTTCTTTGGCCTTGATGGCAATGCCAAAAGGGTCGGTGAACTAGATTTTATCAAAAGTCTTGATGGTTATGCCAAAGGGACTTTTGGTAAAAAAGATGTATATTTTTAAAAGATTATTAGCTTCAAATGTATTAAATAAACAGATATATAAAAATTTTTAGTTAATTTTATACTTTTATTAATGATTACTTCTTTTTCATATTTTATTTGGTTGTCATTGAAGTTGAGAGTTAGTATAAGAACTTGATATTAATTAGATTATAGACAAAATATTTGATACTAATTAGCTTGTTAAGTATTTACACAATTACTCCAATTAACTTGTGTGCTGTATTTACATGATGCCAGTAACAAAATTTTGTTTTATTAATGTTATTATTGCCTTTTTTTTATGAATGAGAATAAGTTACTTTTGTAATAACACTTTTGTTGTTCTTATTTATCATGAAAATCATATTTACCAAATTTTAAAAATATATATATTGCAGAGGTTTATAACCTCCACAATTTTTACAATTAAATTTAAAACATGATGGTCTTACAAAGCTGCTCAATTGCTTCTACATCCAAACAAACACAAAAATAAAGCAACCTAAAGATGGCTAAAATATCACAAGAGTAAAGTAATAACAAATCAAGAGTTCAAGACAATGATATCTCTGAAACAAAATGCCAGAAGTAAAATGCATATTTTGTCATTTTGATAATGGTCTTCCCTACGTATTAAAGCAGCTGAGATTGAATGCAAAAAGTGGAGGGCTAAGGAGATATTTCATACTGATAATGATCTGCCAAAGAAAAGGAGAAGATGGAAAATGTCAAATTAGTCTTAGAATGAAATTAAGCAGATATTAAAAAAAAAGAATTTTTTAACAAAAAAGTTCAACACACTAAAGTGGAGCGACCATAAAAAGAGAAGTTTGTTTACCTTTGTTTCTAAATTGCACAAAGGAGTGTGAAATGCTCACTGAACACTGTTGCAAAACAAAAAAAAAAGTTCATTCAAGCTCTGAGAAATTATAAATATGGTTACAAATATATGTAAAAATATCGGATTGCAGATTGATATGGAAACACATTAACTGTGACTAGCTAGGAGTATAAATGAAACAAACACAAGAAAACAAAATCTTGATTTAGATAAAATTGTATTGGTCTTTCATCCATGGCGTCAATGCTTGGTAATGGAACCAACAATCAAGAGGACTCTACTTCCTACCAAAGCCATAACACAAACACAATGTCATACAAATTTTAAATGTGTCATATCAAACGGTTAAAATATAGATGTATGAACTATATGCAAAAATGATTTGATGATGACATGTTTCATATAATGTTAGAGCAGTAAACTACTTCCTCTTGGATGTTTTGGATGTTGGAACAACCAAACCTCTCTTCTCTAAACTTTTATATCGATCCTTTATAAGGGTACAACAACCCTACATATATGTCATAGAAATTGAAAAGTTACTTGGATGTTTTAAAAAAAAAAACAGAAAACGGATAACAAAAAGTAAGCAAGAGAATTTTTACAAGCTTACTTAAGCTTCTGGATGGATCCATTTATTTCGTCGATTAGGAGAACTTGAACGGGAGCAGGCTCAAACTTATTAACAAATTGTGATAAATATACACTCACAAAGAATTATGTGTATGGAATAATATGTGTTAGGTCAAAAGCAGTGAAGTACCCTTAGCATGTTCTCTCATTCGAATAACTAAGATTTTGATAGCAAATTAAGATAAATAGAAAAGACTACTTACTTGTGCTTTCCTAAGCGTGGTGGCTGTGCCTTTAACCTCTCTTGTTTAGCATCTTCGCGCCTGAGTGTTTCTTCTGCTTTTCCTCATCTTCTTGCTTGATTTCCTTCATAATTTCAGGTATGCTGTAACCAGAAGAATCAACACAGCTCAAATACCACGCTTTGTTGTGTTTGGAAACATAAAAAATGATCATACTACCTGTCAATTTCTTTCGACAATTCCTCCAACTTCTTAGCTTCAGCTTCTTTTTTCTGTTGTTCTTTGTGCCGGAGTCTCTTGTTCAACTCAACTCTAGTGACCCTCTTTGTTTTGATAGGCCTGTTGGATGAATATTCAAGCAAATACAAATATATCAGATTTTTAGTTGGGATGTATGGAACCTATTTACAATTACAAGCATAATATGAGTCAACATAAAAATAATAATAAATAAAAAAACAATACAATGACCATAAAATAACTTACAAAATATAATGATACTTTAGACACTTTATCTGATCTTGTCATCTTAGTGATGAAGTTGTGTGTGAATTGCTAAGTTCAGAGGATATTGGAAATTGAATTTAGAGGGTTCATACATTTTCATAAATCATAATCCTTTAGAAGCTCTTCAACCTAACACAAAATTTTAAAAGGGTCAAAGACAAATTCACTCGCAATATATACTGCTTATAAAAATTAATCAAGTTATGATGCACCAAATACATCGGACATCTAATCATCTAACCAAGATTGTATACTTTTTGGAACTCGCCTTGACTTGGGTTTTAGAGTAGAAAGAAACATTAGAATTTGGTGTATGTTTAAAATTGCCACTAAAGGCATAATTCACATGGGGAGGCTATGGTCCTTGCAAGCATTTGCCAATGTTAGCACACCAACAACATCAACACCAATAGATTCTGTTTTGTTAGCCTCAAACCACTTCAAATTAAATGCACTGGTAAAATCATCAACATTAAAAACATGAGTAGGCTTAATAGTCTCAATATCAACCAAGATTCATGACCTATCTTCTAAGCTCCCATTTCCAAACTCAAAGGGTATTATCACTTGATTATGACAAATTTATAGAAATATTTGTAAAAATTATTCTCACTGCAATTTACAACTTGGTTTAGATATTCTGATATTGAATGGAATATACTAAAAGGATTCTCTATTGAGCTTTCTCTTCTTCTTGGATAAATCAAAATAATCAATTTAATTAGTAGAAAAACCTAAGAGCAGAGTGAGCAAAAAATAGAACAAAAAAAAAACCATGAAGAGAAAACCAGAAGTGAAGGTGCAAAGCAGAAGGACAGAAGAACCCCTTTGTTATGGGTGAGGGGCACTTCTCCTCTTGTAAACAGGTGAAAACGTAGCAGAAAAAAAGAAGAAAAATAAAGCACAATACAAATAAAGAAATAAAGGAAGAAGGAGAAGAAGAACATGCGGCGGGCGTGGTGGAGAATGCTCGTGTTGCTACTGCAGATTCGAACCGCGCACAGCGCTACGCTGATCTGGCAGAGCAGAGGGAGCAGAAGAAGCAGAGGAGCTAGCAGAGCGTAGAAACTTTCGGGAGGTGCAGAGACGGTGATGGATGAGCGGCTTCTCTCCAATCTGTCACGGGAATCGCCGCTAAACAGCAGAGAGCGGCTGTTTTTTGAAACCGCTAAACTTGGTTCAAATTTGTAGTTATCAATTAATTATTATTAATATTTTTAATAATATAAAATTATATATTTTTTATAATTAAATAATAACTAAATTTTAATAAAAATGTTGCTTCTTAAACTGTCACATTAAATAATATATGTTTTTTTCTAAATCAGCTATATTTTTCATATAAAGTTCATTCATAATTATTTCAAAATATATTTGTCTTGTTAGGTTATTTTTTGAAGAACTTAAATAATCAGCATATAAATCATATTGATCAAACATTTTAGAAAAGGAGAATTTTAGTATACAGATCAAAGTTGGTACAGATTTAAAGATTTGTCTACACCATACTTTCTAAAGCCACACTTTAAACCGTAACTCTTCACAAAGAAAAGCGTCACCTAATGGAAAAAAGTAAATTAGAAGATTTAAGAGAAGAAATAATCAAGTTATCAAAATTAATAGACCAAAAATTAATGATTTTAACTAATGTTAACTGTAATGACACCGAATTCTTAAAATCAATACAAAATGATTTTTCTCAAAATCTTTATTTTACTATAAGTTTTATTGAAGGACTTCAAAAACCTGAAAAAACTTATTTTTCACACGGAATTTCTAAGAAATGTTATCATGGAAATGATTCCCCACATCTTTATCATACTTTTAACCCACAATTAAATTCTACAGTAGATATGCTTGAAGAAATATTAGTATCCATAAAATTTCAAAGAAATAAAGAAAAAGAGAATCCCAAAGAAGAAAAATTTCAAAATATAATCAACATAACAGATCTAAAAGTAAAACCACCACTAAAATTATGAATATTGAAGAAAAATTAGAAGAAGTTACAATACTTTTTAAACAATTAAAAATGGCTCAAGAAAATAATATTATGGAACAAGGATTTCAAATAGAAGAAGAATTAGTAAATTCTAAAAATATAGAAAATGAAGAACACATCCTAGATTATTCAAGTGACGAAGAACCAGCAATTCCAATACAAGTAAAAAATAAAGCTGGAACATCTAAAGATAACCAATCTCAATATAAATGGGAAACAAGTTTTGATAATTATGCTTTTAGAAAAGGGTTTATAAATAAAGATTCAAAATATACAAAAATACCAT
>NC_029779.3:46420351-46423161 GCF_000817695.3 Arachis duranensis
GAAGGATAAAAAAGATCTTACTAAACAAATAGAAATTGCTAAGTCTTGTTTTATGAAACCTTTAGAGGAATCTGATGATAACCTAGACTACATTTTTGAATATGTCTCAGAAACAGACTCAGAGACTGAGTAATAGTGCCACATTTATTACTATAAAAATAACAGAAAAATTTATAAATGCTTTTATAGATTCTGGAGCAACACAATGCTTTGCTAGTTCAAACATAAAACTTAATTGGAAAAAATTAAAGAAACCATTAAGAGTTAGAATAGCTGACAAATCAATACATAAAATTGACCAAAAAACAGAGATGACTGAAATTTTTATTCAAAATTATAGGTTCATTGTTCCATCTATATATATGTTAGATTCTGGAAAATAACTTTTTAAAACTATATCATCCATTCATTCAAGAATTAACATATATAGTTTTAAAAGCTCCACATGATTCTTCAATAAATCAAAAATCAAAATGTATAAAAATACCAACTACTACTATAGATAAGATCTTAAAATTTAAAATATTTTCTATATTAGAAACATGTTATTTAAACTTATACTTTCAGATAAACATTCTAAAAAATAATCTTGAAATAAAGATAAAGGAACTTTTGGATGAAATTTGTGCTGAAAATCCGTTAGATATTAAAAATACAAATAACGAATTAGTAAGCATTAAATTAAAATATCCTATAAAAGAGATAAATGTTCCAAATAAAATTCCTTATTCTGCAAGAGATAGAGAAGAGTTCTCTTTAGAATGTAGAGATCTTTTGGAAAAAGGAATTATAAGATTAAGTAAAAGTCCTCATGCAGCTCCAGCCTTTTATGTCGAAAACAATAATGAAATTAAAAGGGGAAAACGAAGAATGGTTATTAACTATAAGAAGATGAATGAAGCAACTATTGGTGATGCTCATAAACTTCCAAGAAAAGATTCTATTTTAGAAAAAATAAAAGGAGCGACTTGGTTTTCATCTCTTGATGCAAAATCAGGGTATTGGCAACTTCGTTTAGACGAAGAAACAAAGAAATTAACTGCTTTTACTTGCCCAACAAAAGAATCAACAAGTGTGTTGCTCTATGAATGGAATGTATTACCATTCGGATTGAAACAAGCCCCAGGTATTTATCAAAGATTTATGGAAGAAAATCTAAAAGAGTTAAATGAATTTGTTTTAGTGTACATTGATGATATACTAATTTTTACAAAACAGGATAAGGAAGATCATCTTCAAAAATTATTAATAGTTTTAGAAAGATGCAAGGAAAAAAGACTAGTTCTTAGCAAAAAGAAAGCAAGAATAGCAAAACAAGAAATAGAGTTTCTTGGATTAATTCTATCCACTCAAGGAAAGCTAAAACTTCAGCCAAATGTCCTAGAAAAGGTAAATTTATTCCCTAATAAAATAGAAGATAGAAAACAATTACAAAGATTTTTAGGGTGTATAAACTATATTTCTGATCAAGGATTCTTAAAAAATATAACAGAATATACTAAAAGCTTATTTCCAAAAATAAGTACTAAAAAAGAATGGAAATGGGATGAAAAAGACAGTATGCAAATTCAAAGGATTAAACAATTATGTGAAAAACTTCCAGAACTTTATATTCCAGAAGAAAATGACTACTTAATAGTAGAAACAGATGCTTCAGACATATTCCAGAAGAAAATTACTACTTAATAGTAGAAACAGATGCTTCAGACATAACCTGGTCAGGATGTCTAAAAGCTAAGAAAGCTATAAAAAGTTTGGAACAAGAAAAAGAATCACTAGATTCTAAACATTTCCCAAAGGAATTACTTTGCAGGTATATTTCAGGGACTTTTACTCCAACAGAACGGAGATATACCACTCATGAAAAGGAAACTCTAGCAGCGATTAAATCTCTTAAGAAATGGAAAATTGATTTACTACCCAGAGAATTTACATTAAGGACAGATTCAAGTTATCTAACAGGTTTCATACGATATAATTTAAAAGTTGATTATAATCATGGACGATTGGTAAGATGGCAATTATTTTTGTTACAATATCCAATAAAAATTGAATATATTAAAGGTGACAAAAATGTTATTGCAGATACATTAACAAGAGAATAGAATTCGTCTACAACGCATTAGATCAAGAAATTCAGAAATACGAACAAGAACTCGAAAAATGCAAGCATTGTCAGCAAATAAAGACACAGATCCAATCCCTCAAGAAGGCCATCGAAGCAATGAAATCAACACAAAAACCAAAACCATCAGAGTTCAGCCAGCTAAGCATGGTGGACAAATCAGGTGAAGAAAAAATTCCAAAAAATAAAAAAATTGTTGAAATTATCAAAAAATCCACCCAAGATAAAAAAATATTATGTAATTTATAACGGTCCCATGAAAGGAGTATATGATGCTTGGGAAAAAGCAGCACCATTCACACATCAATCAAGGATAATTCATAAAGGAGGATTTTTAACACTGGAAGAAGCAAAGGAATCTTTCAGGGAATATGAAGCTCTTCATCCAGAGCAAACCCTAAAAAGAGCAGATAAAGCTCCAATTCAAACCCAAAGAACAGGAATAATAAGAAACATTCCTACAAGGGCTAAAATCAAGGAAAAGAAAAGGGTCTGTAGATCAAATCTCAAAGAAACCCTTAACATAGTCCTGAATTGGACTGAAGAAAAAAGGGCAATCTTGGAATATTATCCTATTGCCAAAGAACAGCTAACAAAGCTGGTTATATTTCCAGATGCTTCCCCATCTGACACCTATCAGTTTTTCCAGTATGGATTAATTGATACAATTTTAATTTTTAATGAT
>NC_029779.3:46424662-46425212 GCF_000817695.3 Arachis duranensis
AAATAATTGGAATTGTTCATGGAAACTTGGCAAACGTAAATGTTAAATTCAATGCCCATCTTGGATACGCTATACCTTTATCAACTGAAAATCTTGGAAGATCTATAAGTTTGGCTTATAAATTTCACAGAAAGAATCTAATGGAACAAGATGACGAACCATTTTCAATTACATATGCAATAAATTATGCTTTAACAAATAGCCATCATAGTATAATATTTAAAAACAAAGAAAGAATTTATGTTGATGAATTATTTCAGAAAATTGTAAAAACAGAAATACCAAAATTTAAAGCTATTGAAAACCCAGTTCTATTATTAAAAGAACCATCAGAAAAATTAGTTTCATCGAATTTTCTAATAAGAGAATCTAAAATTAATAGCCCTTTAAGTTTATCCAAGTTAAAGATTAAGGAAGAAAATTCTGAAATAAAAGAACTAACAAAAAAGGTCGAAAAATTAAATGAAACCCTAAACACTAAGCTATGACAATAAATAAAGAGAAAATATATGTAACCTATCAAGACAAGAAACAAGAACTCTTTGAAAGA
>NC_029779.3:46425256-46426419 GCF_000817695.3 Arachis duranensis
AAAATCGGTTGAATTATTTACAGTTTTCTGAAATAAATCAAAGAGCATTTGAAGCTCTAAAAACAATCTATGACAAGTTAAAAAGAGAAGTCGAAGAGTTAGAAAAATTAATAGAATCTCTAGAAAATAGTGATGAATCGATGATAGAATTTGCAGAAATTCTAAGATAAATAATGAAGTATACAAAGATTGAAAGACCAGAAAACAAAATAAAAAGAAAAAGGGCGAAAAAATTAAAAAGTAAAATAAAGGAATATAAAAGGGAATTAAATAATCTTCGGTTCGAAATTAATGACCTTATAATAAAAAGGATAGAAATAAGAACAAATATAAACAAGTTGGAGCTAAACTTAAAAAATTTTATAAATGCCTGGAAAACCATACTATGACTTAAAAGAATTAAAGCTGTTGAAAGAAAAAATGGAGAATGAAGTTGAAAAATTAAAAAGATATTTAGAAACAACAGAAAGTGTAGAAATAAAAGAAGTTTTTGAGGATTTGAAAAATTATATTAAAGAAAAAGACAAACAGATAAAAGATTTTATATACAATAATCCATGCAAAAAAGAATATTATAAACTAAAACAAGATTAAATCAGAATTAGTAATAGTAGAAATGGTCAATACTTTCGATTATGAAATTGCAAATTATTAGGCACCACCAACCGAATCTATACAAACTACAAACTTATTCGAAGCAAAGTACGAAGAGTTAATAGAAATTTCGAAAAAGAAATTACAGGAAAAATCGATCGATTTTTAAAAATTGGTATCAGAGCCAAAGTTAACGATTAAGGGTAACACTTTTTCTTTAAATAACACTTTTAATGACACGCTTTTTCAGCCAAAAAAGACAAAAATCTGTACATATCCATCTTTACACTAGATGGACCCTTTAGAAAATGATGTTAAAACCAAATTCAAGTATAAATTGTTAGTCATATGAAGAAGAGAAAGTTTATCTACATGACTATGGTTCACTTGAGAAGCTTCAAAAATTATTTGTTTAAGCTTTTAATTTATAAAAAATATCAATATTAATGTTTAGTATAATTTTTAAAATTAAATTACAATTTTTTAAAAATTATTTAAATATTTATAGAGAAGTTTAAAAAAATGACTTCTCTCTTAATAAAATTTTTTTATTATATTTTTTTAAATAA
>NC_029779.3:46426571-46436733 GCF_000817695.3 Arachis duranensis
AAGCTACATCATATGAAACTCCCAAAAAAAAGTATTTATGACATAACGTATTTTATTTGTGAATGTATTTTGTTTACAAACCAGATATTTAAAGTTTGAAAGACACTGTATTATTATAAAACAAATTACGATTAAAATAATATCAATTAGTAGTTAAAAAGTTTAGTGAAAGAGATTAAAACGAAGGATATATTTAAATAATTAATACTCAAAAAGCGTGCATATAAAATTTTAAATTAAATTATAGAATAAATTAGATTATTTAAATTTTAAAAAATGAAAAAAAACTTTTACGATGTAAAATAATAAATATAGTACAAATTACTTATTTTAATAAATAACATAATTAAATTATTTATTTTAAAAAAATCTTCAATAACCGATTCGCCATCCTTCTCTTAATTGTTTACTGTTTAGTTAGTTCCTACTAATTATAAAAATATTTAATTAGTTATTTTAATCTTTTTAAAGTTTAAATTTTATTACTTATTCTAATTATACTATTTAAATTTTTTTTATACGGAATAGCTCCATAATTTGAGTTTTAATTGATCAGACAAATTTTGTGAGAATGAATTTGCTAAATAAAAAAGAATACTGCTCAAATAAAAAAATCATCTATATAGATTGATTTAATAATCATTAGTTTAAAACACACCAATTAAACGAACATACAGTTAAAAGAACTTGTGAAATAGAAATTATTTGTTTTTTAATAAATTTTTAAATTAATCTTCTAACGAATTTTAAATTGGATACTTTAATTTACTATAAAATTTTATTTGTTAAAAGTCTTCTAAAATATATTCTGTCAAATAGATTAGTCTTTCAAGTTTCAAACACTTTCAATAAGAATTTATCACACACACACACAGATATATATAATATATATCTTAACAAATTTTATTTAAAAAGGTTAAATCTAAAAAATATTATTATAAAATAAAATGTTAAATCTAAAAATCTTTGGAGAATAAATTGAATATTTACTCTAAAATATTTTGTTTGTAACTTTTTTCTGTTATTATTAATTACCTTGTACTCTACTTTGATTGTTGTTAAAAGGAATTGATTATTAGTATAAGATCTTCCACTAAAGATGTCAGATAGATTGTTCAATGGAAGTTAATTATATATCTAAGTATATATAGGTCTTTCAAATAGAAAATGGACTTGCTTAAGAAAAATTTATCCAGTTAGAAGGTCTTTTTTTATTTTTTAATAGACAATTTTTAACTAAATAGCAAATAAAATAATAAATTTTTGGATACTTATCAACTTTGGGTTAAATATTTGAGATATTTTAATTAAAACTTGACATATTTAAGTTAGGTTATTAAAAAAATTATCAAAAGCATTAAAAATAAATTAAACGAGAATGATAAAAGAAAGAGTTAAACAAATTAAATGGACCAATTTATTTATTTTGTAGGACAATTTATTTAATTCATATATTAACCAAATTCATTAAACATCTTATTTTTATAGACTTATTTTTACAATAAAAAACTTATACACACTCACACTCATTTAAAATAACTAAATGGGTCAAATCATTAAATTAAGCTCATTTTAAACGGTATTGCTTGTAACTCCAAGTATTCTTTATTTTTCGTTTATTCATATAAATCTTATCTTTTAGAGTGTCAATAGTTTCGAGGATTCTTTTATGATTAATTTATACGAGGTAACAGAAAAAAATTGATTAAGTCTTTAATATTATTCTTAAAATTTTTTTTATTATTTAATTTTTATATTCAAAATTTATTATACTAATTTTTAAATTTAATTTTAAGTACTATATTGGCTTTTGGATTTTTTTATTCAATAAACAAAATATAAAACTAGTACACTTATCATATTAGACATATAGATAAATAATATCATTTATTAATAATCATTTAAAATACTAAAATTGTAAAAGTCATGAATTCGAGAGACTGCTTTAAAAATTTAATCCAAAAAAAATATTGTTATTCATTTATATTAATTAAACATGATGTCCATTCATTGGTTTATAAGTTTAGGATTTATTTATTTTATTTCTTAAAAATATATAATAATTTTTTAAAAGGTTTTCATATACTTTGACATATAAAGAATCATATTTTTAGTAATTTTTAATAAAATATTTTTTATAGTATTTTAAAATATATATTTAGAATATATATTAGCAAGACTTACAAGTTTATATATATATATATATATCTTTCCCATTACATAGCCATTGTGATTCTCCACGCAGATAGATATTATTTTCGGCCTTTTTTCTTTTGGGATATTTTTTCTGAAAAGATAGTTACCAACGTTATATCTTAAAAGTGTTCATAAATCTCTACTCTTTCGGTATATTGATGGAAGAAATATTAATCGAAGAATATTATTTTTTAATGTAATAATAGTATAAATTTCTTTTAACGTGGCAATAATAACAACTTCTTAAATTCATTATTTTAAATAATTTAATTGATATTTATTAAAATTAGTCAATGAATTCTCTCACCTTAGCTAGTTGGATATTATTGTTATTATATTATATTTGGATACTCCAAACTGCTCAATTTTCCAGGCGTAGTTTTACTAAACACGTTTAAGTTCACACATAAAACCTGGCAAATAAAATCACACGTGGAGAAAAGTAAACGATTTTGTTTCTTCTTGTGATTAAACTATTTCCATTTTGCAGCTACTATCTCCAAATCCTAGCTAGCATTCATGCCATTTTGTTAACCGCAAATATTTGATAACCATAAAAAACCAAAAAATAATTAAAATTTATTTTCTTTAATTTTCATTAATTATTTAAAATTAATAAATATAAAATAAAATAAAATAAAATTTGTTTTTTAAATTATCGTTTGTTTTTTGTCATTTGAAATATAGTTTATTGGCCTAATATTATCGCTTGTTAATTATACATACATATATATATTTACACTAAAAATAATTAGTAAATCAATTTTTATATATTTTATATATAGTTTAATTTAGTTTTAATATATATTTTAGTATATATTAATAAATAATTTTGATATAAATTTATATGTAATAAATAAATAAATAACTATGTTACATATATACTAAAATTAGTCATCAAAATAAGTAATTAAGAGTATAAAATCAGGAATACATTATAAAAAGAAGAGCGCAATAAATGGTTGATGAACTACTTTTCTTTTGTTTTTTTTTTTAACTTTTATATTTGTTTATTGTTGTTCTTGTTCCATTTTGTGTTGAGTTCTCTTATTTAAAAAAAATAAGTCATCAATATAAAATATATGTTACAATATAAATAAATTAAATCATATATATTTATGTATATTAGTAGCTGATTTTAATGATTAATTTTGATATACAAATACTATTTTAGATAAATAAAATGTATCATAATGAGGTTCTATTCATTTTTTGGCTACAATGAAGTAATATGCGTGTTGGATCCCCGTTAGCTTAAACGCCAGAGTAAGAATCATGGATTCTATTTCTATATTTTCATCATCATATAATTAATAATTGTCAACAAAGGAAAAGTCAACGAGTCAAGTTACAAAGCGACAAGTTACTGGAAACTGAGTTGGCTATTTCAAACAGAAAACGATTATAATAAGTTGCCTTATTTATTGAGGCTCTAAGCAGATGCATTCACATGCAAGTTGCAATAACCCACCAATTGAAATCAACTAAAAAAAAAAATCATGAGTTTCAAAGGATTTTTTTTCTCTTATTATTAACTGAGTGTTTGTGTAATGAGAGTAAACGGTGATGCATGAGTAGAGACTAATGATGAGAAAATATCGGATAAAATTCAAACATTGCAACTACTACTATAGTTTGTTTCGTTTGAAATTCTTAAAGCAAAGATAAAGAAGTTTGAAACTTTCAGCTACAACAGTGGAGGGACTAGTCAAACCTCATTTACTAACCCATTTCATTCTTTTTATTATTCTTTTATTCTTTATATTTATGAACTCTGTTGCAAGATCATTTTGCCTTTGTTTTTGTTCTTATTGAGTTCAGAAAGGAAACCCCCCCAACATACAGAAACCTGGGTTCAATGGGGTCTGAATTCACAGGAGACACAACTATGGATGCAGCAGAGAAGAGGCTCAATGAGCTTGGTTACAAGCAAGAACTTAGAAGAGAAATGGTTAGTTATTTCATCTTCTTGAATATTCTTGATCCTACTTTCTTTTTTCAAAATAGATTTCGGAGAAGCTTAAATTATGTGTAGATGTTTTTATTTGTAATTTTCGTTTTTTGCCCTTATGATGAAATTCTGAGGTAACAAGGACTTTTTGTGATAGAATTTTTAATATTATGACATGATCTTATCACAAAAATTTAACTAGTTTGAGATACAGAAATTATTATATATCTAACAGTGTTTTTTCTTTTTCTATTTTAGTATTTTCCCTATTTGTGAACTCCTTTTTCATTTGATGTTTTATTATTGTAATAATAACTCTCAATGATTTAGAGAAAAAGGTTAACAAGTGTGTTGAATGTTGTCCAATTTATGGTGCAGACTATGTTCAAAACACTAGCAATATCATTTTCAACAATGACCCTATTCACAGGAATCACTCCTCTATATGGTTCCAGCCTTCAATATGCAGGACCTGCATCTCTTGTATGGGGATGGGTGGTGGTTTCTTTCTTCACTTGGTTTGTTGGGATTGCAATGGCTGAGATTTGTTCATCTTTCCCGGTTTGTAATTTCATTCTTCAATTTGGTATTATTTCTGTCTTGTAATGAATGATATAGCATCTTGGATATTCCACAATCCTATAATGAAGTAAAAAATAGATACTTTCAACTTCTTGAAATGTTAAATAGTGACAATTTTTTCTTCTTCATTTAGTGTCAAGAAATATGCTTAAGAGAAACTATTAGGAAGATACATAATTTCTCGGTTTGTTAAGGTTGGTTTGAGATTGATAAAATCTGGTTTCTACTGGTATCATTGGCTTAAAGATCATGTTTTTCCCAATTTCAAATTTGGAACTTGATCAATTATGTTTGAACAAATTAAATATGTTTTGTAATGAAATCAAGAGTGTATGCATTATATTTGCCTTCGTTTCTAAAATTTTCTGCATCTGTCATTGCAAATTAGTTCACAAAAACTAACTTTCACTTTAAATGCAATACAACAGACAACTGGTTCTTTGTACTTTTGGGCTGCGCATTTAGCCGGTCCGAAATGGGGACCATTTTCTTCATGGTGCTGTGCTTGGCTTGAGACCATAGGACTTATTGCTGGGATTGGAACTCAGGTATTTAATTGCACTTTGGTTGAAGAAATTTGAAATTTCTACTCAGACTATATAAATATAATATTACAGAATGTTTTACATTTGTAACTGAATGTTTTCATGGTTGTAAAACAGGCATATGCAGGATCACAAACATTGCAGAGTATAATCTTACTCTCAACAGGAACAAATAAAGGTGGAGGGTACTTTGCTCCAAAATGGTTATTCTTGTGTATGTATATTGGCTTAACTGTCATATGGGCAGCACTCAACACATTTGCATTGGAAGTGATTGCCTTGATAGATATGATTTCAATATGGTGGCAGGTACTTTAAGCATGTTTTTTATATTTTAAACATTTTATTTTTACCATTTATGAATGTTTCCTCATCTGGATAGGATTAGGGATTTTCTATTATACTATTTCATAGTACAAAAATATTACGTGCACACAAAAAATCAGTTACCAAAATCAGTCATTATATATTTGTATATAAATACATGTATTCTTTATACCGATAATTGATTTGGAGACTGATTTTTACTATATACGTAATATGATTCTTCCTAATATTATTCACTCTCTCTCTCTCTAGTTGTCTCTCCTTATTTAATGAACAAATAAGGAGCTACTTCTATTTATACTTATTGTTTTGCCTCTAAGTATTGTTCTAAAACTTAACAACTACTTTTAAAAAAAGTTGTACACACACTCTCAATTTGATTAAAGCCTAAATCTACTTCTAGATTTGCATTTTATAAACAAATGAAGCTTCATGTACTACAAATTAGTCACAGATTTTCTTGGTATGTTGGAGTAAAATCACTCATTTATTTCATTTTTTTTTAATTTTTGGTATCAGCTTATTGGAGGAATAGTGATTGTGATAATGCTTCCTCTGGTATCACTTACTACACAATCTGCTTCATATGTATTCACACACTTGGAGTTGGCACCTGAATCAACTGGAATTACAAGCAAACCTTATGCTGTGATTCTTGCATTTCTTGTGAGCCAGTATTCCCTCTTTGGATATGATGCTGCCGCGCATTTAACTGAAGAAACCAAAGGTGCTGACAAGAATGGACCTATTGCCATACTTGGCAGCATTGGCATGATTTCAGTCTTTGGTTGGGCTTATATTCTTGCACTTACATTCAGCATTCAGGTATATCTATCTATATATACACAACTTCAATCTAGTAGTAACAAACATCATGAACATATAATTTAGTTGACCTATTTACATGTACTTCTTTGACCAAATTCAAAAGATTTCCTGATAGAGAGAGACACTGCTTTTGTTCTTTTTTTTTTTCTTTCTTCCTTTATTTTGTTATGCCTGTTGTGTGAGGGACTTGATAGTAATTTAAGTTGTCTTATCTCTTGTTGACTTAGAATAAACCATACAGGATTTAATACAAAGGATGATAGTAACAGCAACTTTTCTATTCTCTTCAGAATTTCGGTTACCTTTATGATACAAACAATGAGACTGCTGGAGCATTTGTGCCAGCACAAATACTCTATGATGCATTCCATGGAAGATATCACAATTCTATTGGAGCAATCATTCTACTATTTATCATTTGGGGTTCATTCTTTTTTGGTGGACTTTCAATCACTACAAGTGCTGCTAGAGTTGTAAGTATGACACTTCCTCTTTTTGTTTGTTTGATTCGGAAACCTGCATGGGATCACAAGCTTGCACAAATCAATTTACAAGAAAATGTGGATATGGTCACAATCAATAAGAGAATGACATTTAAGATGTAGCGCGCCACTGACTTAAACTCTTATCTTAAATAGTATTTTTTATAGAAGAATCTTGGAATTTCTCCTTTAGTTAGCAAGTTCTTGGATTCCAAGCGAAGCAAGTATTATAACTTCTTTGTTTTCTTCTTTAGATTTGAGTCATAATGTTCTGGAAAAAAATTAAGTACTTTAACCCTTCATAGTCCTAACCATTTATGGTGTATCTCAAAACAATTTTTCAGGTTTATGCTCTGTCTAGAGATAATGGAGTTCCATTTTCGTCCTTATGGCGAAAACTACACCCAAAGCGCAAGGTTCCCTCGAACGCCGTATGGCTCTGTGCAGGAATCTGCATCCTTCTTGGCCTCCCAATCCTAAAGGTCAATGTAGTTTTCACTGCCATAACTTCGATATGCACAATCGGATGGGTTGGTGGGTATGCAGTTCCAATATTTGCAAGAATGGTTATGCCTGAAAAGAACTTCAAGCCTGGACCCTTTTACTTAGGAAAAGCTGGAAGACCAATTTGCTTGATTGCATTTCTGTGGATTTGTTACACTTGTTCCGTGTTCCTTTTGCCAACATTGTACCCTATAACTTGGAATACTTTCAATTATGCACCAGTTGCTTTGGGTGTAGTTTTAGGCCTTATAATGCTTTGGTGGGTTGTAGATGCAAGAAAATGGTTTAAGGGACCAGTTAGGAACATTGATACGCAAAATGGTAAGGTTTAATGTAATTCCTCACAAGTTTGAAGAACAATACTATAATAGATGGAATTTTACCATTCATCTTTTGGTTCCTCAATGTGCTGCTTTGACTTGTACTTACTCTGTGGTCAACAATATTGTTGAAAACTACCATGTTACTTAAAAAATGTTGAATTGTGCAGATCAAAGGTAAAGATTGGTATCTGATAGATAAAATAGTCTTATGGTATCTGAAAGATTGGTTCCACTTGACAAATCCATTTATAAGACATATATTACAAAATTCTAAAGTCATTTATTCCCTTAAAAAGAAAAAAGTACTAAGGAATTACTTCCCCATCCATAAAAGGGTTGAAGTGGTTTGAAAACTTCTTCTCCTTAGCTTTCAATTCTCTCAATTCTCTTAAGTCTTCCAACCATATACTATAGCTTGAGTTCTTAGCAAGAACATCAAGAGACACTTCCTTATTTTCAATAAGTTCCATTGAGTATTTCTCAAACTTGTCAATGCTTTGCCACAACAAAGCAAGCTTGGTTGTATCACTCTCACTTCTAATACTATCCAAGCAATCTCTGGCTTCCTCCACCCTCGCCCAAAAGCACGAATCTTGCGTCAAACTCGCAAACTTGCTCCTCTCACTATTTTCTTCCCTAGCAGCCACACTATCCTTCCACCACCTATCAAAAATCTCATACCTCTTCTCCCTGCCATGTTTTATGTAATGTCCATTTGTTTTCTGCTTCCCTTTGCCATAATACTCAGCAATGTCCAATGGCTCTACAAGCAGCTTATAAAAATGCGAAGTGTTGATCCATTTTGCTCGCAACTCGAAGTCATAAGGCAGCTCATTCCTCTCCAGCATGTCAACCACATTGTTCCAGAACCTTGCAAGCTTGATACGGTTCATGTTGACCTTCATTTCCCTTTTTGAAGAGCCTCTCCTCTTGAACAAATCATAGTATCCCATTTGATCACTCTGTTGATCACACCAAGCTTTGTAACATTCTATTTCTGCCCTGTAAGGTACAAATTTGGATAAGGTAATTGCAAGCCGAGCAGCCTTCAGCGCCGGCGATGGACCTGCTCTCCTAGCCTCCTTAAGGCACTCCTTGGCCGGCTCGAAAGCCGGTTGCTATCAGTTGAAAAAAAGTAATTGTTCAGTTAAACCACTTTCTTCCTGTTATAATATAATTAGAATCAATTAGTATTATTTAGTATATCTGAATATTTATTATAGGAGATTACGTCTTTATTCTAATTGATCCTAATTGATATTCTAACACTTCCAATGTAAACTACCAATGGGAGAAAAAAAATGTTTTTTACCTGTCTTGTTATCCCTGAAGAGTGGAGTGCCAATTCAAGCCCTGCTTCATAGCTACAATTAGGAACAATCCCTTGCATTGAACTTTTCTTGTTCAAGAATTGCAATGACAATTTATTGACATAATCTCCATATTTTAGATGATCTTCAATACTAGAATCTGGAGAACTTGTTACAAACATCAAGTGCATCATCTTTATAACTGCGGCCGAACTCTCCACACACACTGCTCCTTCGTCCGAAACAAAAAGGAAGCTCCCAAAGGGACGAAACAACCCTTCTACTCCCTCTTGGGTAGCTGCGTGATGCAAGTAAGTCGTGACAAAGCTGAACAACTCAGCTTTGTCCCTATCAGTTACTTGCATCGCAAGGTTCCCAAGAGAGCTTGGATTAGCCATAGAAAATTGCCAAAATTGAAGCAAGGAATTGAGTTGAGCAATGTGAGGCATTGTAGGTGCAAAGAGAATCCTTGGCATGATGTCATGCTTTGTTACCATGTGAATGAAGTTGGCACCCCATCTTTCTTTGAGAATGGCATTGGAAAATGACTGATTCCCAAGCATTGGTGAACCAAAAGTTATGCAAAGAACTGAGATAGAAGAAGATATGTGTTGGAGATATGCCAAAAGCCAAAGGCTGCATAGAGAAGCTATGGCTCCTCCTATGGAATGGCCTGTAATAACAATTGATTTGGTTTTGCTGTTTCTCATAATTGGCAACATCTGAAATTAACATTAACTTTGAATTCTTAGTTGGGTAAAGAAAGACATAGAACACTCAAGGAACAGTAAAAATAAATAAATAAATAAATAACTAAATTTTCTATATACTGACATAATAATAATATTACAAGAAATAGGTAGTGTGTATTTTATATTTTAATATATATTTTATATGATTCATTGATTTTTTTATGCTCGTAGCATAGTTGAATTTTATGTAGAGAGAAAAAAAGAGAAAGAAGAAAAAGCTTTATTTTTTTTCCTATTAACATTTGCTAATTTGCTTTGTTGATGGACACATGTGTCTATCGATTCACTATGTTTTTTTCATCTAGTGTTAAATATAAAAATTATAATTATTTATGATATATATTTAATTAAACTAGAGTGAG
>NC_029779.3:46440471-46450601 GCF_000817695.3 Arachis duranensis
AGGACCCAAAAAAAAAAAAAGAGTTACACAATTAACTACGCAATTTAGGAACTCAGTGAAATTAAGTGGTTTGTTTGGTGAACCTTTTTGAAAATGATAGCTTCTGCTTCTGTCTTTATATCGCGGGAAAAATCCATAAATAGGACTTCAATTATTTTCGGCTTTTATCATCTACTAGAATGGGACATAAAGCAAAGTTCTATCTTTTTGTGCCTTTTATCATTATTATTTTGTTATTTTGTAGCATACATTGAATATAATAATTAATAACGACCTAGAAAAAGTTGAGAATTTCTTTAATAAAACAGTTAAACACAATAATGAAAAAGCAACTTTTGAGGTGCTCAACTCCAATTCAAATTCCTTTTCTTCAATTAAAAAAAAATCCTCCTTCTCTTTACAAACTTGATTGATTTCAAAAGAGAACAAAGTATGATTGGTGACATTTATTAGCTATGGTAGAGGCTTTGGTTGAGTTGGAGTTGCATACCATTTATGAATCTTGTAAAGTTACAATAACATTAGGTATAATATGAATTTAATTAATTTTATTGCAGAAAAAAATTAAATAAAAGAGTGGAAAGAGAAAGAAAACATGAAAAAGTAGAAATAAAAGAAAATGGAGATGTGAAAATATAATGCCGAATTTACTTTTGGTGTAAATACCAAAAGAAAATTTACATATATATTTTTTTCAGTAATAATCTACTTTTGAATGGGGACGATTTTCTTTTATCCATTGAATCATGGGAAAGAACTTGCTTAGTAACAATTAAACTTGTTTAAATAATATTCTTTTCATTCTAAATTAATTGTTCATTTTATTTCTTTGCTATGTTAAAAAAATGTATATATACATAATTAAATAGTAGGAACAGCACAGATAAAGAGAAAGAGATGAAATCCGTTCAATTTGGTAGTTAACATTGCAACTTCAATTTACACATTTACCCTCTTAGTAAATATTAGTCATTTAGGCAATTGTGCACAAGGATAAAAGTTGAAAAAGAAATAGAAAAATAAGAATTGAACACCAAAAATATCAATCTCCTTTATATTAGTGTATAGTTCTATATAAATAATATCGACGACATCGTATATATTTAAACATCTACATAAAATTTACTCGTTCAGCAAATAAATACAAATGAACAATATTATATAACCAATAAAATTGATCTATTTTTGTTAATATTTAGCTGGTAAATTTTTTTATACTAAATTTTAAATTTAATATCCCAAATCTTAGATTTTAATAATATAAAAATAAAATATTAATTTAAAATATTGACTAATATTAATATATATATATATATATATTTGTATTTTTCCTGCTCCTGTATTAGGTAATAGGTACTCTCTCTTTTCATTCTTTTGCCATCACCTTTTCACAGTGACAAATGCACCCACAGGCCACAACACCACGAAATTCTTGTGAAAGCAAATAAGAAAGAATAAGTGATAAAGTGTAACTGTTCAGATGTTAACTTATCTCTTTTATTATTTCGCTTTAACCTTTTTCCTTTTCCACTTAAACCCCGGATAGACCATAGATTAACTAATCAAATTTAAAATATCAATCAACATATTATTCTATCAAATAATTAGCTCTGCCACTAGCTAAGTTTGGCAAAAAGTTGCATTAATCCATCAAATAATAAGACACTTTTATCGAAAACTTGGAGATAATAATATATTACAATAGAATTAAACAGAATTTATATTATTTCTATTGCAATATCTCAAAAAAATAAATCAAATGATTTTTTTTTCAACTTAAATTAAAAGAATTTTTTTTTGAAAAACATTTTTTTAATAAAAAAAAAAGTTTATTTTTAGAAAACATTAAAAAAATTGAAATAAATTTTTTTGAAACATTAAAAAAAATTATCTATTAAATCATTTATAAAATTAAAAATCTTCTTTTTATTAAGAATTCAATAGAAATCCTTGAACTTATCAACAAAAAGAGTGAATCTCTATTGAGTTCTTCTTACACGATTATTTTGCAAACTCAATTTATCTTATTGCTATAGGTACCTAAATTTATAATTGAATTTTAACTTAGTCTCTAAAATTTTAATTAATTTTATTAATTTTTAAATTTTATAAATATGAATTAAGTTAGTTCTTAAAATAATTTTAAAAGTATAGATATTAATAGAATATTATTATTTTTTGTTATTTAAATACCAAAATTAAAATTATATTTATTACGAGTTTTAAGATAGCATCTAATTGTTCATAACTTCATAACTTCATATCAGTATTCTATTAATATTTTTGTATTAAAAATTATTCTAAACACCAATGTAAAATATATTTACAAAATTTAAAAATTAAAAGAAGGCAATTGAAACCAAAAATTAAATTAAGACTCAGCATACAAATAACTCAAAAAACTTGTTCCATCAACAACTGCACCCATCCACCACAAAATTAGACCAAAATATCTCCGAAGAAATAATAATAATAAACATGAAAGAGACGAACAAACCAATATTTTCAATAAAACAAAATAATAAATTAGTTAATATTAACTCAAAAATTAAAAAAAAAATAAAAAATTAGAATCAAGAAGAAAATAAACTAACCTGGTTGCGGAAAGAGACGAAGAAAGAGGAAAAGAGATCGAAGATGGCGGCGTGCACCATAACAACCTCCTCCTCCTCCCTTTTCCGATGCATACTGAACAGCGATTCTCCTCCGATGCTCTCTAACGCCACCAACCTTCTCCAGCTAGATTCCGTCCCCTCCGCCATCTGAACCCCCGATAAAGCCACGTACACCACTTCTCCGTCGCCGCCGCCATTTTCTGCCACGAAACTCCGTGCAGCCGTGGCGTTGGCCACGCTGCACAGCCTCCATGACTCCGATATTATCGGACTCGTTGTAAGACACGTGGCCAGATCCTCGCTGGTTTCAAACCTGACATGGCAAGAAATTATTCAATTCATGAAATTAAATTAAAGCATAAGATGATTGATTGATAATTAACTAAAAGTTTTAGGTAATGATTAGTTATATTAATAATTTTAATAAATGTGTGAAAAAGAGTGAGTAATTACGATGAAGCTTCGTCGAGAACCATGGTATTTATATATATGGTGTGTAAAACACTAAAACGAAGAAATGTTTTCAAGCTTGGTTTTCAATTTCTAAAGGGTTGAAGGAATTGAACAATTTATTACGTGAATGTAAATGTGAATGGGAATGAGAATGCGTAAGTGGCTTATATATGCACCCAATTCATTGACTTGGAGGGTCAACTGTTAACTGTTTATCATTTATTTATTTTTTTAATTAGACCAATACATGATTGATACCCTTAGCTTGAACTACTACTTACATGGTAAGGGATATACAAAGCATTTTTCCAATAGTTAGTTCGTGTATACTATAGTGTTTACGAGTAGTGGCGGAACTTTGAAACAAAATTTTGGAATAGATAGAAGATAATTGTCAAGATGCTTTTGATATGGATCTATTTAAGATAAATTTGTCTAACTTCATCTCTCTAGGTGATATTGCTAAATTTAAAGCTGTTTTTTGGGATCTCGTTCCAAAAAATTAAAATCAAACTCATCAGATGCAACTCTTTAAACTTTTGAATGTTGTATCTCATTTTTTTTCGTTATTTATTAAAGTAGAAGAACTATTTACAGGTGTTAATATTATAAAAGTTATATGTTCTCCTTTTTGAATATTAGTCTTTCTCTTAAAAAATGCATCAATTTTTTTATTTTTTTATGATTATTTTATATAAAATTTGAATATATATCCTGTAAAATATGTAAAAAAGAAGTTAGAAGGACAAATATATTAAAATTTATAATATTTGTTGAATTTTTTTTTATCAATTTATACAAATACAATAATATCAATATTTATTGAATATTATAATATTTTTTATCATATAAAAAATTAAATTAAATTAAATAGTAAAATATAAAATAATATCAAATTACATAAACAAAAAATACCTAATTTTTTTATATTTGAGTGTTTCTTATTGAATAGAGAGTTACGAAATGCGAATACACTCAGTTCAGTCCAAATCTAACATGTTTTGAATGTTTAAAACTAAAAATTATTGTGTAATAAAAGCAGGAGATGAAGATTGAACTTTGGTATTTTAAGTCATAGTAAAATATTTGAACCAACTGAAATATTTTTTATTTTTTGAAGAAGTATTACTAATTTTTTTAATAAAAGTTACGAGGCCATGGTCCTCTATTGTCTGAACTAAGCTCTGCCCCTGTTTACGAGGAGCTAAATCTCAAAGTGGTTCTTGAAGTTACACTTGAATCTTATAGTAGGTCTTGAACTTAATATTTATTTATATTTATTTCCGAAGTTACATCCTCAGACTCAGTTCACAAATTACTATAAAATTTGAGTGTAATTTAAAAGACTACTTTAAAGTTAAACTCGTTTATAAAATAGTAAATATATCTAATATAATTGAATATGCAAAAGAGTAGAAGATAGTAATTTTATTTAAGTAAACTATTATTTATATCTATAAACATTTAGAATATGGATAAAATTATATATAAAAAACTAACATTGTATTTCAAAAAATGAATTAATTTTGATGAAATAGGTTAATTTGTTAAAATGAAAGAGTGAAGTCATTGTTGTTTTTGTTTTCCTTGTTAGGCATATTTATAAGACAAAAATGCTTGGGCCTAAGATGTACGCAGTAAGAAGTGGGCTAGTGTAGACGGTATGATGTACTTGATTAATTTTTCAGGTGTTGTATATACAAAGAACCTATCCTTGAAGAAAAAAAAAAGTTGCCGACGTATAATCAATTAATCATACGTTTATGCCTAATCCAACCTGGACTTTTAAATTTTGAAGTGTAATAAAATAAGACACAAATATATTCAAGAACATGAACACAAATTTATCAAAAAACTTGCCATGTCAATACCTTACTAAATTAATTAATTTCAGAGAGCACTTGCCACCTTAATTCCCCACATTTATATTTTTTCTGATTATCTTGACTCAAAAAATATTTTTATTTTGCATTAAATTTCATAAGATTAGCATTGTTTATTATTCTGGTATGTTTGAACTTTAAATCGTCAAATTTTTTTAACAAACATAATTTTTTCCAAGTAATCAAATAGACCTTATTATCAATTTTACTGTTGTCTCACACAAAATTTATGCAGACTCAATCTCATCACACACATTCGGTGACAGTTTTATAGTTTACATGAAATAAAAATGAATAGTTGCTAAAATTAATTGGGCCAAAGTGATCTTGTTCGCGAGAGAGAAGTTTTGCGTCTTTCAAGTACTAAACCAAAATATCATTCTATTAAGAATAAATTGAAAATCTTCTTTTCTAGTACGATTATGCAGTACAAAGGACTCCAAAGTATTTGTCTAAATTGGACGCCAACTTTATCTCCAAAATTCTACTTGATTCTAGCTTCTTCGCCGAGCATAAACTGTCAGAAAAAAAGATAAATGATTTCTCATAACTTGCCTTCTGAATGAAAAAGTTTGCTATAATCTTACAACACTAGTTATTCAAACAAAATAAAAATAGCCACTTGAAAAAAAGATACTTTATTTATTGGTGTTGCAGGAGGAAATGTTTTCGACGAATGTAATAAATTATAGCTTCACCAAAATCATCTGAAAAGGCTTAGTTCCTTCAATAATGGAACTCTTTGTTTGGTTTGCCTTAGTAGGCAGGGTGAATACAAAAGAGAGATTATGTCGGTTTGGGATAGCTAATAATGAGAATAATATGTGTATTATGTAATAAGGATGTAGAATATGTCCACCATTTATTTTCTTACATGTGAATTTACTTGGCAGGTGTGGTGCGTTTGATTATCTCTTCTTGACAGGCGTTGATCCGGATACTTTAAGGAACCATTTTTAAAACTGGACAGGTGCGACTTGTAGAAAGAAAAACCGCAACAAATGGTATATATATTTCTTTATGATAGTCTGGAACGCCTGGATCGAAAGAAATCGGAGGATATTTCAGAATAAAGGCAAAGAGGTCAAAAAAATTGTTAACTTGTCTCGTATTAGTTATCAAGGGTGGAGGAGGGAGGACCCCTTTTGTTATTGATGGCAGTGCCAAGCGAAGATGACAAGGGAATTTCTTTTGCTCGACAAATTCTTAGGTGGCTATTTTTATTTTGGTTTCTTTTTATTTCTTTGTTCCTTGCTCCACTTGTGTGTTGAGCTCCTTTAATTAAAAAAAAAAGTTAATTAGAGATTTTACATTGCATTTAGAATTGTCCAAAAGCTCAACTAGTTTGGCTTTTGAAAATTTTCTCTCAGCCTCTGGATTTAATGAATTGGTTCTTACTTCATAGCAAATAGTACTCATTTAAATTCTTTTCTAGTCTCTCGTGAATTTGGCAATCAAGAAATAATGCGATCTTTAATCCCCTCAAGCCTTGGCCTCCGAATAAAGTGACTTGTATGGCTTTAGCCCTAGCAAAGAAATTTTGGAATGTTTTTTAGTTGCAACGAGTGTCTATTTCTACTATCATTAGTAGCTCTTAGATCCCCATTTGGTGGGTACCTTTAAGATTAATTGTGATATTAATTATCTTGACACTGATAATCATGTTGATTTTGCTTGTGTCAGAGAGATTGGAATGGAAGTTGACAAAGAGATTGTTTGAAAACAATTGAGATTTTAGAGTAATAATATTCTGCAAGAGGAGAATTATTTGCTATTTGGAGATGATTTTTTTTAGTCTGGGACTTGGGGTAAAGAAATATTATTTGTAAGAACAGAATGTCTAAAGACCTTTAATTTTGTCAATAATTCTCAGGTTAGTTTTGGATTTGTTGATCTTTTAGTGCTAAAAATTTGAGACATCATAACTTGAAAATAGTATATAAATCTCTGATTAATCTTAAGAGATGCAAATACAGTAGTGAACATTATGATAAAGACGCAATGACGACTTATACTCATCAAATAGAAGTTTTATTGCTTTAAAAAAATTTTAAAAATAGTATTTAACGAGACTGTCTTGCTAATTAAACTGTTCCTTGTGTTTTTTTGTTAGTTATTTTCAGTTACTAAAAAAAATCTTACTTTACATTTAGTAAAGAAATTTAGTAACTTATTCTTTTTTCCAAAAAAAAAAAACAAAAACTTAATCGACTATATGATGTCGGTTTTTTAAAATATAAATTCAAAATTCATATTATAATTGATCTTTCTATTGTTTATTCAAATTTAACCTCTTCCAAAATTGTGCTTTCTTATGCATTAATTGAGTAGTAATACTATGTTAAATCATGCAAAGCTATCTAATTCATTGTTCTCTTGTCTTAATATAGATTTATTAATTAATATAATATGACTGTAGTAGTGCAGATGTGCAGTGTGCCTTAATATTATTACTTATTAGTGGCATCATACTCAAGGATGCTATTACAAATTCTGTAGTTGTCCTTTCCCTTTCTCAATTAATTTGACTTATTTATTTTATGTGTTCTTGTCCTTCCTTATAAGTAATTTCGGAATAGATTAATTAAGCTAAGCATAAATATATGTTGACTGGTTCATATTATTCCTGTGTTACGAAAAATCACAATCCCCGGTGGATACCAACATTTTGACATGTAACAATATCAAGATCATGTCATGAATTATGATAATATATATTTAAGTCATGTATTATCAAACATTTATATTTTATATTGCTGTCTTATTGGAATCTCAACATCAGATCTCGCTCTAGAAGTTTCGACGAGGTATGAATACGAATCCAAATTTTGGAGTTCATGTAGGATGGGACACTGAAAAAGATGTTACTTGTTACGTATATTAACTAAATTCTTCTGTCGATAATGGAGAAGTTCTTCAATCCACAATTAAGTAAAGAAAACGAAAACTCGTTGTTTTTTTCTTTTAATACTTAATACTAATGTTCTGATAAAGAGGAATATGAAAAAATGTAAGAAAAAAAAGAGGTTAACAATGACACAAAACGAGGAATGTTTAAGATTCAACTAATATTTTTTGAAAGAGTTAGAAGAAAACGTTTATGGTACATTTTTTTATTTGCGTTTTTATATTATATTTTTATTTTTATATTTTTTGTTTTAAAATTTTTGTAAGAAAAAAGAAAAATAAGAGAACAATAAAAAATATAATTTTATTATTTTTATTACTTTTATTTCATAAAATCCTAAAAGTATAAAATGTTGAAAATAAAAATAAAAAATAAAATCATAAACTAAATGCACCGTTAATTTTTTTGGTTTGAGACAAAAGTACTGTACATGAGCAGATGCATATAGAGTTTTATTAGTGTTTTTGTATAAATATAAGCTCCGTGTAAACATTAACCAAATGCTAGTTCAAATTGATCCAAAATTATAGGACTTATTGCTTAAAAGGAGTTGTCCAATATTTTTTAATATATTTATTAAAAGAAATTTAAAACTTTAAGTGCAAATAATTTTAAGAATGGTATTCATCAAAATCTTAGAATAAAGATCCAACTTAATTTCTGTCTATTATCCAGCAACTTTTATATTTTATAATAAATATTTAATTATCAAAAGAAAAGTGACTGATCTTCTATTATTAGATATAATCTCACACCATTAAAAATATTATTGATGACCAATCAATGGTTACAAGACACAAAAATTACTGCCCACTAACACTCCTCTTATCACAATATACAATGCAATTGCTTACTAATAAAAAAAAGTTATGCTACACGTCTAAGTATTTTTTTTATTCTAAGTTTTATTTAAGTTGGTCCAATACCAACAAAAACCACTCTCATTAAAAAAACGTTATTACACGTGCTTTATCTTCTTCTCCTCACCGCGCTTCTTCTTCTTCTTTTAAATATATGCATACGCCATCTTCTTCTTCTTTCAAATTCACATATACCTCCTTCTCCTCCGCCTCCTTCTTCTTTGCGCATGCAGATTCTTCTCCTCTTCTTTCGTTATCGTCACCATCAACAACACCAATATTTTGTTAATAGATTATTTTTTCAATCGAATTGAAGGAATGCAATTGCTGAATTGACTTGAATGAATGTAGGTGTTCTTCAATCGAATTGAAGGAATGCAATTGCTGAATTGACTTGAATGAATGTAGGTGTTCTGAATCTAAATTGAATTAAATTGAATTAATAATTTGTAAATTAAAACAGAGGTATTTTAAATTTGATTTTATATAATGTATTATGTTTCGTTCACTCAGTACTATACAATTGTATTTTACCATGAGTACGTGTTCGGTTCATTTTGCAGAAAGATGTTTGAATTTGGTTTTATATAATGGATTATATTTCGTTCATTCAATACTATACAATTGTTTCACTATAATGAGTACATGTTCAGTTCATTCTGCAGAAAGCTGTTTGAATTTGATTTTATATTGTTAGAGAATCATTAGCATCAAATTAGACCAATTAGTATCGTCTATATTTATATAGTATATCTGTATATTAATTATAGGATTCTATGCCTTTATTACTCTGATTCATTTAGCACCTATAAATACCCCTTGTATATTGTACCTTTGATCACAACACTGAATAATACACTCTTCAGATTACTCTCTTTCAGTCTCTTGTTTCTGACATGGTATCAAGAGTTTAGGTTCTTTTTTTTCCAATGCATATTAGTTCATAGCCCCATTGTTTTTCTTTCCGGCAGTGTTCTTTGGCCTTCTTTTTCGTTCCCTTCTCGACGCTTTGGTTCGTCAACCCCGTAACCATCTTGTTCACCTGGTCGCCGTGATTCCAACGCAACCGGAACCTCCGCAATCCGCCGCCGGACGCGCCGCCACGCGCCGCCGAAAGATGCTGCCACGACCAGGTTGTTCTTCCTTCCAGATTCCACCCGTGCCTCTTTGCTCTCGATTTTCGTCTTGTCTCTGACGCTTTGGTTCGTCACCTCCAGTATCATCGTGTTCTCCTCTTCGCCGTCTTTCCAACGCCGCCGAGATCTCCGCCATCAGCTACCGGACGCGCCGTCACGCGCCGCTGGAATCCAGCTGCTCGCCTCCATCGTTTCTCCTTCAGAAGGTTTAGCAGTCGTTGGATCCGAGATCCAATCGGACGACCCTCACGCTGCCACGTGTCGCATTGCAACTA